>NW_028319904.1:82500-358664 GCF_062004578.1 Staurois parvus | reverse complement strand
AAACGTGGAATTAGGCGTGACAGCCGCTATTGTTGTCCCTCCTGTCCTGGCCAACCTGGCCTCTGCATCAAGCCCTGCTTCCGCCTCTACCATACACTAGTGAACTATTAGTATAGGGTACAGCACGGCACAGATCAGGGCACATTTACACAGGGTCTCAAAAGATGTTCGGTAGTCAGGAAACTGGCTATCGCATTTGGAGAGACCCTACCAGCTGTTTAAATGTTTGAAGTTTGGAAAAAAAAGTTAAAAAAAATAAAAAAAATAAATAAAAGTACAAATACCCCCCAAAAAAATAAAAAAATGTAAAAACCAAAAATAGTTATAGTTTTTTTTGTTGTTGTCATTTTTGTGATTGTTCGACTTTCACTGGTTTATTGTTGTTTTATTGTTAACCATTTCTGTTTGCAGGAATGCTTTCAGCTGCAGCGCTGACCTGTTTATTCTGACAGCAACAGGAACTTGCTCTCAGAATAGACATAAGTCAGCGTGAGCAGCGCTGTTGGATGAGATTTTTCATCCGCAGTTATAAAAAACAGAATATATGCCAAAGCATGGGGGCCTGGGGTGGCCTGTGGGTGGATGGCCCCTATGCTTCGGCATATATATTTTATATTTGTTGGCACATTTCATGTGTGCCCACCATTAGAAGTGGGTGGATTGAGGGAGGTTTCTAATGGTGGGCATACCACCACACACTTTTCCTTATAAAGTTGTTTTATTGAGTTTATGTTTTATTGTTAACCATTGTTGATTTTTTTGCAGGAACGTCAAACTGCAGCACTGACCTGTTTATTCTGACAGCAACAGGGTCTTGCTTTCAGAATAGACATAAGTAGGTGTGTGCAGTGCTGTCGGATGAGATTTTTCATCCGCAGTTAAAAAAAAGAGAATATATGCCAAAGCATGGGGGCCTGGGGTGGCCACTGGGTGGATGGCCCCTATGCTTCGGCATATATATTTTATATTTGTTGGCACATTTCATATGTGCCCACCATTAGAAGTGGGTGGATTGAGGGAGGTTTCTAATGGTGGGCATACCACCACACACTTTTCATTATAAAGTTGTTGAGTTTATGTTTTATTGTTAACCCTTGTTGATTTCTTTGCAGGAACGTCAAACTGCAGCACTGATCTGTTTATTCTGACAGCAACAGGGTCTTGCTTTCAGAATAGACATAAGTAGGTGTGTGCAGTGCTGTCGGATGAGATTTTTCATCCGCAGTTAAAAAAAAGAGAATATATGCCAAAGCATGGGGGCCTGGGGTGGCCAGTGGGTGGATGGCCCCCATACTTCGGCATATATATTTTATATTTGTTGGCACATTTCATATGTGCCCACCATTAGAAGTGGGTGGATTGAGGGAGGTTTCTAATGGTGGGCATACCACACACTTTTTCTGGCAGAGATTTCTTCTCTTTTTTTTCATTCAGCCCACAGGCTGCATAAAGAAAAAAAGAACATAGCATATACACCCAACAAGGACCAGTGACGTACTGGTACATCACTGGACTTTGAATGGTTATACCAGGGTGATGCCTGCAGCTGCAGGCATCATCCTGGTTTTATTTTTTTCAGCCGGAAATGGGCTTTCATGTAAAAGCATTCCTAGTGGTTAATTAGCTGCAGAATTGCCTTTACAAGCAGCGGGAGAAAATGGCCCCCCCTCCCTGAGATTTGCTTTCCAAAAAGGGGTCATTTGGGGGTGTTTGTTCTATCCTGGTATTTTAGCACCTCAAGAGATGTGATGGGCGGTCAGAAAGTAAAAGCTGTGTAAATTTCAAATTATCTATACCATAGTTTGTAGACGCTATAACTTTCACACAAAGCAATCAATATACACTTATTGGGATTTTTTTTACCAAAAACATGTAGCAGAATACATTTTGGCTTAAATTTATGACTAACTTTGAGTTTACGATATATTTTTTATAGCTGAAAGTAGAAAAAATTGTTTTTTTTTCAAGATTTTCGTGTTTTTTTGTTTATAGCGCCAAAAATAAAAAGCGCACAGGTGATCAAATACCACCAAAAGAAAGCTCTATTTGTGTGAAAAAAAGGACGTAAATTTCGATTGGGTACAGCATTGCATGACCGCGCAATTATCATTTGAATTAGTGCAGCGCTGTATAGCAAAAAAAGGCATAAATTACAGTATCTATACCATAGTTTGTAGACGCTATAACATTCACACAAAGCAATCAATATACACTTCTTGGGATTTTTTTTACCAAAAACATGTAGCAGAATACATTTTGGCTTAAATTTATGACTAACTTTGAGTTTACGATATATTTTTTATAGCTGAAAGTAGAAAAAATTGGTTTTTTTTCAAGATTTTCGTGTTTTTTTTGTTTATAGCGCCGAAAATAAAAAGCGCACAGGTGATCAAATACCACCAAAAGAAAGCTCCATTTGTGTGAAGAAAAGGACGTAAATTTTGTTTGGGTACAGCATTGCATGACCGCGCAATTATCATTTGAATTAGTGCAGCGCCAAACAGCAAAAAAAGGCATAAATTACAGTATCTATACCATAGTTTGTAGACGCTATAACGTTCACACAAAGCAATCAATATACACTTCTTGGGATTTTTTTTACCAAAAACATGTAGCAGAATACATTTTGGCTTAAATTTATGACTAACTTTGAGTTTACGATATATTTTTTATAGCTGAAAGTAGAAAAAATTGGTTTTTTTTCAAGATTTTCGTGTTTTTTTTGTTTATAGCGCCGAAAATAAAAAGCGCACAGGTGATCAAATACCACCAAAAGAAAGCTCCATTTGTGTGAAGAAAAGGACGTAAATTTTGTTTGGGTACAGCATTGCATGACCGCGCAATTATCATTTGAATTAGTGCAGCGCCAAACAGCAAAAAAAGGCCTGGTCATTAAGGGGGGTAAATCCTCTGGGGCTCAAGTGGTTAAAATCTATAATCTATCCAGTGCGGTGTTTACAGACACAGAACTGAATTTATTACGGAAAGGCCTCAATTTTGCTCCTAAAAATCCTCCTAATCTATTTGAAATATTTATAGATCTCAACAAATATGTCAGAAACCTCACTGTCAAGAGGTATTTCACCCTCAAAAAAGAACCTCTAATGACTGCAGTTCCTCAGGTAGAGCAGTTACCTAATACCAGCTCCATTAGCAATGATCCCGCACTTCCCTTGCTGGAAAGTTTATTACAGGAAGGTGAATGTGATGGGTTTGCGCTGGCCCTTGATGATCACGTTTCAACAGGTAAAGACAGCATCATTCACACAACCTTCAAACCTGCCTCCACCTTTTATCCACATTGGGTTAAAGGGAATTTCATCCCAACTTTTTATGACATGGTGTTTGAGGATATCAAGAGGATCTGCAAACATAACAAACATCATAGCATTACAAAAAACATCTCACACTGTTTTGGGGGTGAGAACCTTGACATCACTATGACTCGCATACAAAACAGAGATGATATTATCATAAGACAAGCTGACAAAGGGGGTGGTCTGGTCATCCAGGACAAAGATCTTTTGGAAGCCTTTAGACTGATAGGAGATTGTAACACCTACGAACAGCTCCGTAGAGACCCCCTACCGGAATACAAAGATGCTTTAAAAGGGTTGCTGGATGAGGCTCTGACCAATAAAATACTATCAAACAATGAATATCAATTCCTGCTCAAACAACACCCACTGACCCCTTATTTTTACCATATACCAAAAATTCACAAAGACCTGACTAATCCCCCTGGTAGACCCATCATAGCTGGCATTGATAGCATCTCCAGCAATTTGGGATGCTACATTGATTATTTCCTCCAGGAACTAGTCGTGAGTCTACCATCCTACGTCCGAGACTCTGGGCATATGTTGGAGATCCTATCTTCCTCGAAGTGGTGTCCAGAATATAAATGGTTATCCTTGGATGTCACTTCGCTTTACACATCCATCGAGCATCAATATGGCATGTTTGCCATCAAACACTTTTTGGACAATAGTGACATACCTCCCATTCAAGTAGCTTTCCTACAAAAAGCCATCCATTATACCCTCACACATAATTACTTCTCCTTTCAAGGGAACTTCTACAGACAAATTAGAGGCTATGGGAGCCAGATTTGCCCCTAGCTATGCCAACCTCTTCATGGGGTATTGGGAGGAGGAATCAATATGGAACAACAACCCATATCGGGGCAATCTGGCCCTGTACGCCAGATATATAGACGACATCTTAATCATCTGGCAAGGGTCAGACGAGGATCTGGATGGGTTTCTTGCACACTGCCAAAATAACCCCTTTGGAATCGGCGTCACACATGTGGTGGATGCCAACAGTCTGGTATTCCTAGATCTTGAACTACGGACAGACTCTGATGGCAACATCTGCTCTAAAACGCATTTTAAGCCTAGCGCAGGCAATTCCTACTTGCACGCTAGTAGCCATCACCACCCCAAATTGATCCGTAATGTCCCTTTTGGTCAGTACTGCAGGTTAAGGAGAACATGCACCACCAGAGGTGATTATGAGGAACAGAGCGCCATCTTGAGGACCAAGTTCCTTGAAAAAGGCTACAGTGAGGTCCACATCGAGGAAGCATACCAGAAGTATTGGGGCCAATATGAAGAGAGTCCACTGCATATACCACACACAGCTGCCAAAAAAGCCACTAAAGACCCCAACAATAGATTTAATAACCAGGTCAGGTTTTGCACCAGGTTCAATACTAAAGCCTTCGACATACAGCGAAGCATCCAAAAGCATTGGAAAATTCTTAAGCAGGACCCAGTTCTTGGCCAGAGCCTTGCCCCCAGACCCGAAATTGTGTTCAGGAAACCTAGGGATCTCAGGAGTCACATAGCACCCAGTAGAATCAAGAAGCCTCTTACTGGTGCCAGGAATACGGTCAATCCTTGGTCTGCCCTGTTTGATCAAAGCGGCAGTTTCAAATGCGGTGTGAGCAATTGTGGAACCTGCAAATACATGTGCCACAGAAAGAAAGAGGTGGCTGCCACCAATGGCCGTACATATAAGATTAAGCAGTTCATCAACTGTGGTACTTCTTTTGTGATCTATGGGCTCATCTGTCCCTGTGGCCTCCTATATGTTGGCCGAACCATGCGCCCCTTGAGGGTCAGGTTTGGCGAACACAAATGTAACATCATTAATTACAAGGAGAGCAATAAAGGCAAAAACAAATATTCTGTACCACGGCACTTTCAGGAGGCACACAGTGGTGATCCATCAGGCATGAAAGTATTTGGGATTGAATCCATCACAGGAGATTCAGATGGTGGAAGAAAATTCCAAAGACTATGCAAGAGAGAGACCTATTGGATCTTCACTCTGGGTTCCCTCTCACCCACTGGGCTTAATGAAGATCTTGAGATACATGGGGTCATCCACTGACTCCCCGTTATGCATAGGTACCTTCTGCTGAGCTGCACATGGTCCCTAGAGTCCTACTCTCATCCTTTTTGTCTCTCTCGCAAACCCCCTCCTTTTTTTTTTTTTTTTTTTCTCTCTCTCCCCCCCTCTTTAGTGCTAGTTCCATCATTTCCCTTGTAACCTATAGTGGGTACACCATCCACTACAGATGTATGCTTTAGATATATTCATTTTCATCAGCTATAACTACTATAGTATCATCAGTATAGCTACCATTACCCTGCATCCTTACACATTAGGTTGCTCACTTCATATTTATTGTGTCACCCTTAGGCGCTTGCGTATGACCGCATTCCCATGCGCTTGTGTCTATGGGTCATTCATTGGTCACCCATTTTTTCCATTCAGTTTCCATTTGTGTGTGTGGGTTTATGTATGTATGTATAGACATGGTTTTTTTACTAAAAAGCAGTTGCTCATGTGGATGTGTTACACACACATGTGCGCACGCATGTCGTCCAGTGAGCTCTCTTCGAGCACTGCTTTCTCATCCTGCAAGTGCTTGTTCCATAGCGCCTTTGACATTTTTATATAGTTCTTATATATAACACATATATACATCTTTTGTACATTTTTATATAATTATTAATTTTTTTATTTTTTTTTTTGTTCTTTTCCTATATATTTATATTTCTTATGCTTCCATGTTTATGCATACACACATATACCATACACTATACCAATTTTACCAGATATTATACTACATTGTAACAATACTTATTCAATTTTATTTTATTTTATTTAAACTTTGTGAGCCATAATAAGAAGTTTTTTGTAACGTTTTATATCAAAATTTATGTTTTACTAGTGATTTATCTCCTTTGTTCTTGTATATAGTATTGCATATGCATATCCATCCCTGGTGCACCACATTGCCACACTTGCCTACGTCTCATCATATGACTATACTAGAATGAGAGGCACACACCCTGTAGGCAGCATCTCTATGAATTAATAAGTGTTTCTGCTGGGTTTCAGATCTACTCTCTATATTAAATCCATGTCCCATGGTTGTCTATGGCAAGCAGAGCACTAGGCAGCTTTGTAGCGTTGCTCATCCATCCATCCATCCATCCATTTATTTAAAGGCGAGCAGTGCAGTGCATCACCAGGGAAGGATTTTTATTATTTATTAATTTTTTTTATATATGTGTAACTTTCCATTTATTTATTTATTTTTCACTGTGCATACTTCTTATGGTTCATATGATTTTATGATTGTCACTAGTTTCAATGGTTTTATTTATACATATATGTATGCATATATATATATATATATGTATGTATATATATATATATATATATATATATATATATGTGTTTTTATGGACTTTTCGTGTTTACTTACACTATGTGGATTGCCCCTGTGACTCCTCCACCTGCACAGGGGAGTGTCCAGGACGGCCCATGTGACCTTTGGTGTAACTAGTAGTGAGCATATAAAAGAGGGAGCAGACATTTGGTCAGTTGGCTCTGAGGAAGAGGCAAGTCCTCGAAACGCGTCAGCCTTTTGGATGTCTAAACTCCCTATTGCGGACTGTTACTCAGCGCGGTGTTGATCCAGCTGTTCTTTTATGATGTGCCTTGACTATATTGTCGTTTGTGAGTACAACACCTACTTTATTTTTTATTAAACATTTTTTATGGTAATGCACTAGGCCTGTGCGCCCTCTTTTTGTTCTTTCCCCATTCAGTATATTTGGATTTCCCCGGTCCATTTGAGGGCAGCAAGGTGTGCATGTTCCAGGACATTCTTAATGTGGTTGTAGCCTGCATCGAGTCCATCCCCAAGCGCAGGAGCATTTGTGTTTGCTGGTTCTTAGCTGCTGAATGTCATCAGGAGGGAGAGGAAGAGAAGCAGGCATTCAGCACCTGCAGGAGGAAGGTTCGGGGGAGACAGAGTGAACATAGGGCTCATGAGAAAGGTTCGGGGAAGACAGAGGGAACATAGGGCCCATGAGAAAGGTTTGGGGAAGACAGAGGGAACATAGGGCCCATGAGAAAGGTTTGGGGAAGACAGAGGGAACATAGGGCCCATGAGAAAGGTTCGGGAAAGACAGGGTGAATATAAGGCCCATGAGAAAGGTTCGGGGAAGACAGAGGAAACATAGGGCCCATGAGAAAGGTTCAGGGAAAACAGAGGGAACATAGGGTTCCTCCACACCAAACTGGTCAGACCAAGTCTTTTTGGAGCTGGTTTTATACACAAAGGCACAGTCATGCTAGAACAGAAAAGGGCCTTCTGCAAACTGTTATCTCAAGGTCAAAGGGCACGATTATCTAAACTGTCTTTGTATGCAGTAGCATTACCAGTACTCATCACTGGAGACACCCAAACTCACTCATCTAGGAGAGTGTCCATACAGATTTGGTTATAAAGACCGCTCCCATCCCATGATCTCCAAGATGACAAGCAAGTTCTTTCAAGTTAGTCCACTAAGCAAAATGTGATTATTATGTCATAGGGCAGTACTGATTCATCTGAAACCACACAGGAAACTGAAAAAAAGATGAAATATTAAAAGAATTCCAGCTGATGGGCACATATAGTTCATAGATGCGCACTGTTAAAACCTACTTCCTTGGGATAAGTTATTCGGTTGTCAAGGGAAAAAAAACAAAGAACATTTTGGCTGGTGTTGGGTTCTTGGCGGTGTTAGGTCCTTTTGTGCACCAGTTAAATAAGTTACAGCTTATAACTGTAGCACCCTCCTAGTTAGCTATTTTTAGATAGGGCTGAGTAGCAGCCTGGGTGTAACAGTCAGATCGGGGTCAGATTGTGTTCTGGGCTGAGAGGCTCTGGAGACCAGCTCTCTTAGACTTCCCCTTGCACTAGAACTTTGGAGAAAGTTCTAAAAGCAGTGGGAAGAGGTAAGGAGTTACTAGTCTGCAGTCTTGAGGGTTCCTGGCCAATACCTAACAGGAGGCTTGGCATGGGGTCAGGACTGCCCTTAAAAGTGACAGAGCCTGTTCATTAGGAGGAGAGAGTTCAGGTGGAAGATGTAGAAGTGAGGCTGGAGAGGGAGCCCAGATAGGAAGACACTCACATCTAGGCAGGGAAGCTTGGATGGAGATAAGCTTGGGACATCATCGGCTCCGGTGCCCAGAGCAAGGACCACCTATGCAGCAGGGAAGGAGAGGCCCAGCTAGAAGGCCTGGTAGCAACCACTGATCCATCCGCTCATAGGAGAAGAACTGAGTGAGTAGACCTGCACCTTTTGGGCCAGTAAGAGGCAAAAGCACTCTGGTGGGAAACTGTTTTAGCTACTACTTCTTCTCATAAAGTGACAGGCACTAGATCTCCTGCCCAGGGACTCACCCAGAACAGCTAGATAATGAGTATCTAGGGTCTGGGATGGTACAACAGGAGATGCTGTTAAAGAGACTTGTACAATAGCTCAGGAAGATTGTCCTCTGTTGCCATTACCCTTGGGCATCCCATACACCCCTTACCCCATCCAAGTTGCAATCCCCTAATAAAATCCAAAAAACAAACTCAAGGACTGGTTACTGTCTCCTGGATGCAAGTCTGAATTAAAAATATGTGTTGCCTGGCTGTGCAGGACTATAGGGGGACCCAAAACGTCAGCGACTCCTAAGGAGGTACTTAACAACTGACTTTCACTTACCAGTGAGAACTTTATCCAGATCTGAAATGAAGTTTTCAAGCTCTTTTGTGTCACCCAGTTTTGCTACGGAAATAAAGCAAAGAACTGCTGAACTGTCACATCATAACGAAATTAAAAGACAAAATCGCAAACATCACACTTCACAATCTTACCTTTTGGTTGGTGCCTTGATGTTATGCTGGTAGCTGAATGACTTAAAGTTTCCTCTGTGTTATATGTGGTGCTTCTTGGAGATAAAGTCACATCTGCAAAGATACATCAATTAAATGACAGAATATGAGAAATGTTTTCTGTAAGTAAAGCATGGGGGATTTCTTATAGTAAACCAGGTTCTGGCTATCATTTGCTACAGAGATCATAAAATAGAAAATTCATATTTACCTAAATGTATTGCTTTCCTAGAAAAACACCACCATCTCTTCATGTGCAAAATGTCCCTGCAATTTTTCTTGGTTAACACTATAGCAGAGATCGAGATCAAAGCAGATTTTCACAACCAGGGTTCTGTGGCTCCTTGGGGCAACTCCGGAGAGGGGGAGGGGTTCCTTGGGCTGTCAGCAGAGGTGAATTCATTTCCAACTGGAAATTACCTGCATAGTTTTGTTCCCAACATCACTAAGCAGGAAGCACTACATTGATCACCAGTGTAACAGGGCATTGTAATTGACCACCTCTTCTACGGACCATCGGTGTAAAGTGTAGCCTCTCTTACTGTCCACCAATGTAGAGGGGAGTCTTGCTTTTTGACCACCAAGGTTAAGAGAGCCTCTATTACCAATCATCAATGTAAGGGGAGACTCCTATGCTGACCACCGATGTAAGGGGTAGCCTCTGTAATTGCCCATCAATGTAAGGGGCAGGGGCGGACTGACAACTCATGAGGCCCCCGGGCAATAGGGGACCATTGGGCCCCAGTGTTCTTGCACAAACTCAAAAAAGCCTATGAAAAAGGTACCAGGGGCATCTCATGGGGCCCCCTACTGACCCCAGGCCCTCAATAGGGGATCATGGGGCCCCTGTGTCCTTGCCCAAACTCAAAAAAGCCGAGTTTCCAAATGGTCAGTCCGCCCCTGCTAAGGGGGAGCCTCTGTTATTGTCCACTAATTTAAGGGAAGCCTATCTTACTGACCACCAATGTAAGGAGAGCCTCTCTTATTAAGCACCAAGGTAAGGGGGTTGCTTACTGACCACCAAACCTTTCTTACTAATCATCAATGTAAGGGGAGTATTATACTGACCACTAATGTAAAGGGTAGTATCTGTAATTGTCCACAAATGAAAGGAAGATTGGCTCTGTTATTATCCACTAATGTATGGGGGGACTCTCTTACTGACCACCAATGTAAGGGGAACCTCTCTTACTGACCACCAATGTAAGAAGAGCCTCTATTACTGACCAATAATGTAAGGTGTAGCCTCTCTTACTGACCACCAATGTAAGGAGAAGCCTGTCCTAAAAGACCACCAATGTAAGGGGGAGCCTCTGTTACTGTCCACTAATATAAAAGAAGCCCTCATCCTGGCCACCAAAAAAAGGGTAACCTCTTTTACTGACCACTAATGTAAGTTGGTGCCTATTTTACTGTTCATTAACGTAAGGGGTAGCCTCTTGCTGACCACCAATGTAAGGGATAGCCTCTTACTGTCCACCAATGTAAGATTTTAGTATTTCCAATGTAAGGAAGCACTTTCATTCTGACCAGCAATGTATAGAGGTATTTTTCTACTGATGTTCTGTGTAAGAGGTTTACTTTTCCACTGGACACATTCCTTTAAAATTATATGTACAACTTACGGATCATACCAATATACCATAAGATGTAGATTTAAATTTAAAGAGTTCCAAGAGACCCATACATTATTTCAAGGGTTCTGCCATTGTAAAAGTGTTGAGAATGTCTTGGTTACAGAGACCCTGTTGTCCGACCATTAATTTCAACACATTTCTAATCATAAGTGCATTTATAGTACTGTATATTATGCATGGTATTTACCTGTGTACACCATGAGACTGCTGTTGGGTGCTGCCATCTTGGATGGGACATCACCACCGCATCTCCCCCACTTCATCCAATCAGAGAATGCTTTCCATTCATTGAGAAAATTCAAAGTGTTCCTTGAATTGCGCCCCAAGTGGGCATGGGACCCAGAAGCTAGAGTAGGTCAGTGTAGTAGATGTGCCTACTAC
The DNA here is from genome assembly GCF_062004578.1 of Staurois parvus. NCBI lineage: Eukaryota > Metazoa > Chordata > Amphibia > Anura > Ranidae > Staurois > Staurois parvus. Next base: position 347,408 of record NW_028319904.1, on the reverse strand, counting down.
AATGATTTCAAGGTTCCACGGGAATCCTACAAGTATGGCATATACATACTTACATTGATCCAAGCTGTGGACCAATGCAACTTTGTAAAAATTGCCATGTCTGGAATTCAGTTTTAACACTGATACGATTGTTATACTGAGCAGACTTAACATTTCCATTGATTGTACTAGCATGACCTCATCAGACCCTAACAGCCTACAAGGCCATTCTCCCTTGCGAAATGAACAATCGTGCTTTCCCCCTGGTTTACTGCAGAAGCATAAATGATGTAGCTGAGCCCCCAGGACATCCACCGGGGCTTAGGCTCCTGCCTTGGTTGCCTTGTGGATAATCCAGGTCTGCTCTATGTGGGTATGCTCTCCAATTAATTATTTTTTATATACACAACATGTAACCTACCTTCTGAATTATGGCTACTGATCAAACTTAGATGTTGCTTGAGTTTCTTGAGGTGGTCTTCCGAATCACAAGGTCCTCTTGTAAAGTCTTGCAAAGCATCGTCAAATTCCATCAGGGTGGAAACTAAATCTTCACCTAAAGAGGCTGAGGGCACAGAATCATTTGTACACAGTCAAACTTTACATTTTGCTTACTTGTTGGTATACTGTAACTATAACACCACAATATCCTGTCTGAAACATCATTTTCCATTTTGAGAAATGTAACGATCAGCATTATAAGTGTAGCACCCTCCTAGATAGGTGCCGGGGTAGGTAAATTCAGTTTTGGCTCACTGTAATCAGTGTAGCTGCATGTGATTAGTTAGGTTTGTTCTATGTTTCAACCGGTCTGTCTGTTAATGTTCTGGAAGATAGAAAGTCAAACTGGCAGGTGAATATTTATGCAGCCCTGGCCAATCCCTGGGGGCAGTTGCCCAGATGGTGCTTAAGAGTGTGAATAGATACCCTGAGATTCGGAACAGAAAGGTGTTGTCCCTGAGGAGGAGATCACAGCCTAAGGGGGCAATTTTCCCCCTAGGCAAGCGTGCCATGTGTTTGCTGTTGATCAAGATCCCAATTGGGCTAGCTGGGGGGCATACTTTGTTGAAAGTTGCTGGAGCTGACTGTTAGGCTTTTCTTCTGAGGATCTAAGGGTCTGTTATCACTGGAAGAAAGTGTCTGGGAAGATATTGGAAGGAGGCAATCACTTATCCAGGGACATTAGTGAGTACAGGATGGTGCGAGAGATCCTTGAGACTGTGTGCTGTTTCAGTAACTGTTACCCCGCCATGCTGATCACCCTCCCTGCCCACCCACATCTGATTCACCCATCTGCCTAAGCCCCACAAAGGAGGACTGGTGGTACCCCCTAATCCACGGCCCTGTCCTGGGGTATCCTCCCTGCCCACCCACATCTGATTCACCCATCTGCCTGAGCCCCACAAAGGAGGACTGGTGGTACCCCCTTATCCACGGCCCTGTCCTGGGGTATCCCATATATTATTATTATTATACAGTATTTATATAGCGCCAGAGGGTTTGCTTAGCGCTGTACAGTAGCAAGGGGGACAGAACATGAGACAAGACAGAAACAATACAATACACGAGGGGTTCGAGGGCCCTGCTCTTTCGAGCTTCCAATCTAGGAGGGAGGGGGAAGTGGTACAGAAAGAAATGGCTGAGGGGAATGAAGTGGTGGGAGGAGTGGAGAAGGTCAGTTGTTAGGTGAGGGTGGGGTAGGCTTTCCTGAAGAGGAGGGTTTTCAGGGTGCGCCTGAAGGTGAGGAGGGTAGGTGACAGTCTGATGGACTGGGGTAGGGAATTCCAGAGGATGGGGGAAGTCCTGCAATCGGGCGTGGGAGGAGGAGACCAGGGAGCTAGAGAGTAGGAGGTCCTGTGAGGAGCGGAGGGCACGGGTAGGGTAGTATTTGGGTATCAGGTCAGTTATGTAGTTCGGGGCAGCATTGTGAATGGCTTTGTAGGTCAGAGTAAGCAGTTTGAATTTGATGCGTTGGGCAGTCGGGAGCCAGTGAAGGGATTGGCAGAGGGGGGAGGCAGATGTGGAGCGTTTGGTAAGGTGGATGAATCTGGCCGCTGAGTTCAGGATCAACTGGAGTGGGGATAGCGTTCGTTTGGGTAGGCCAGTGAGAAGGGAATTGCAGTAGTCCAGGCGTGAGATGATGAGGGAGTGCACGAGTAGTTTGGTGGTGTCTGGGGTGAGGAATGTGCGAATCTTGGAGATGTTGCGGAGGTGGAGCCTGCATGATCTTGATAGCAATTGGACGTGGGGTAGGAAGGAGAGGTGGGAGTCCAGGGTGACACCCAGGACTTTGGCAAGTGGGGTGGGAGAGATGGTGGCGTTGTTAGTAGTGATGGAGAGGATGAGGGGGGGGGCAGACCAGGAGCTCGGTTTTGGACAGGTTAAGTTTGAGGAAATGGAGCGACATCCAGTCTGATGTGTCGTTTAGGAGGTGGACGATGCGGGCGGAGAGTGAGGGGGTGGAGAGGTAAATTTGTGTGTCGTCGGCATAGAGGTGGTAATTGAAGCTGTGGGAGTGTATTAGTTTGCCAAGGGAGGAGGTATAGATGGAGAAGAGGAGGGGTCCAAGGACAGAACCTTGGGGGATTCCGACAGAGAGGGGGAGGGAGGTGGCAGTGTTATAGGTGATGCTGAAGGAGCGTTGGGAAAGATAGGAGGAGATCCAGGAGAGAGCAGCGTCCTTGATGCCAAGGGAGTGCAGTTTAGCAAGGAGGAGAGGGTGGTCAACAGTGTCGAAGGCCGCAGAGAGGTCAAGGAGCAGGACAGAGTAATGGCCATTAGCTTTGGCGGTTAGCAGGTCATTAGTGATTTTAAGTAGGGCGGTTTCGGTGGAGTGCAGGGGACGGAAGCCGGACTGTAGAGGGTCAAGGAGGTTGTTATCAGTGAGGTGGGCGCTTAGGCGATTGTAGGCCAGGCGCTCAAGGAGCTTGGAAGTGAATGGGAGCAGGGAGATGGGTCTAAGGTTGTTAAGGTCAGTGGGGTCAAGGGAGGGTTTTTTAAGTATGGGGGTGATGTGCGCGTGCTTTAGAGCCTTAGACCCTATCCAAGTTGTTAACCCCTTAATGAAAACTGCTAAAAACACAGCTCAAGCACTGTATTACTGACTACAAGTGTGGAAAATGCATGTTTCCTGGCTGTGCAGAGCTTAGGTAGACCCAAAATAAACCCAGTGGGTAGCACTACACATACATCATGTCAAATTTCGATGGGCAGGCTCTATTTATGTAGGCAACTTTACAGAAAAGGTTTTTTTATAGAATTTACAATAAAACAAATAATTTTACAAACGCTGATGTGGGGTGAGCAACAAGTTTGGGGGTTCAATCAGCTTGCTGAAATGCTTTCTGTACAACCGGTATCTATGTATAAAAGGTATATAATAGTATACACACACTCATATGTAGTCTGAAGTCTCTGCTCTAGACATATGACAATAAAAGGATGCAGAGGAAGGAAAAGAGATGAAAGCTAACAAAAGGCAGAGGAAAGGCAATATAAGACGGGGGTGGGGGCGACTTCACAGAAATAGAGAATAAAAAAACAATATTATTTCGGGTTCGTGCACACGGACGCGTGTTGGTGTAGACTGGCAAAATTCCAAGTATTTCTGCACCCGGGAGTCACAATCGTTGTGAGCAGTCGTCTGTACAAATCAATGACAGGCTGTACGCCGGTATCCTCCCGTCTGAACGGTCCCATAATTAAAGGGGTGATGTGTGCCCCTGGACGCAGACAGTTTTCATCCAGGCAGGGCAGCTGATAAGGGGGTACCCCTGGCCCTCCAGTACAGGGCCCAGGTCCCATCAGTTCAGCAGGGGCGCCCATGCAACAGGAAGAATCGGATCATGGGCATGAGGAGTGAACAGATCACCTAAATGGCTCTCACTGCAGCAGCTGAAAGCTGGCGGGAGGGAGAAGAGAAGCCGGCTTCCAGCTGCTGCAGTGAGAGGCATACTGTGGATTGGTTCCTGTAATTGCCCCCTTACTGCACTGATCACTCCCTCCTGTCCCTGATTGGATTCCCCCTATCCCTGCTGCCTGCCCGCCCTCCCCCCCCCCCTTGTATGACCACCCTCCTCTCTTGCTTGCAGCATTGCTGGCTGCATCTCTTCTCCCTCCCGCCAGGTTTTAGCTGCTGCAGTGAGAGCCATACAGGGGATCGGTTCCTGTAATTGCCCCCTTGCTGCACTAATCACTACCTCTTGTCCATGATTGGATTCCCCCTGACCCTGCTGCCTGCCCCCCCCCCCTACCCTGTATGACCAGACTCCTCTCTTGCTTGTAGCATTGCTGGCTGCATCTCTTCTCCCTCTTGCCAGATTTCAGCTGCTGCAGCAGGGGAACTACAGGGGATCTGTTCTAGTAAATGCCCCCCCACTGCACCGATCACCCCTTCTGTCAGCAATCTCCTTCCCTCTGCTGCTGGGCCCCTGAAAGCTTTTTCTCCTCTCCCTCCCATGGGCTGTTGCAGGGTACGGGGCATCACTTCAGGATGGAGAGCGGGTCAGGTATACTGTACTGGGCCCTGCGTTTTCTAACAGCAACCCTGCATCCAGGGGCACACATCCAACCCTGTACGCATGTAACCAGCCATGTATACACAGATATCAAGGATGACAGCATACAGCCGCAGCCTGTTGTTGATTTGTACAGGCGGCTGTACGCAACACCTGTAACTCCTGGGAGCAGAAATTGTGGAGATTTATAACAGCGTGCGTCCATTTGCCCGTAAAGTGTAAAGAACCCAAATACCAAAGTTGAGGAAATAGCCCCTTTTAGCTTTGTAAAGCTAGGCTTGGACCTGCACTTAACCCCACCAAGCCTCTGAAGAGCAATCCACATTTGGATTGCTTTTCAGAGGCCATTGACAGGCAATGATTAGGCAGTGTGATGCCTGGTCATTTTTGCCAAAGAAACATGCCACAACCCACATGCTGTGCACCCAAAATGCGGGGCATTTGTGGCTTTTCCCCATTCGCTTGCATGGGTTGCGTTTGCCCAGTGGTTATGGCATCATTTTTGATGTGGGTGTTAAGCAAAGCATTACAAACATGGAATGAACAGTATATATTTATATATATATATACACACACATACATATATATATATATATATACAGTGGGGCAAAAAAGTATTTAGTCAGCCACCAACTGTGCAAGTTCTCCCACTTACAAAGATGAGAGAGGCCTGTAATTGGCATCATAGGGAGACCTCAACTATGAGAGACAAAATGAGAAAACAAATCCAGACAATCACATTGGCTGATCTGGAAAGAATTTATTTGCAAATTATGGTGGAAAATAAGTATTTGGTGAATATGAAAAGTTCATGTCAATACTTTGTTATATATCCTTTGTTGGCAATGACAGAGGTCAGACGTTTCCTGTAAGTCTTCACAAGGTTGGCACACACTGTTGCTGGTATGTTGGCCCATCCTCCATGCAGATCTCCTCTAGAGCAGTGATGTTTTGGGGCTGTCGCTGGGCAACACGGACTTTCAACTCCCTCCAAAGGTTTTCTATGGGGTTGAGATCTGGAGACTGGCTAGGCCACTCCATGACCTTGAAATGCTTCTTACGTAGTCACTCCTTCGTTGCCCGGGTGGTATGTTTGGGATCATTGTCATGTTGGAAGACCCAGCCACGTTTCATCTTCAATGCCCTTGCTGATCGAAGGAGGTTTGCACTCAAAATCTCACGATACATGGATCCATTCATTCTGTCCTGTACCTGGATCAGTCGTCCTGGTCCCTTTGCGGAGAAACAGCCCCAAAGCATGATGTTGCCACCCCCATGCTTCACAGTAGGTATGGTGTTCTTTGGATGCAACTCAGCATTCTCTCTCCTCCAAACATGACGAGTTGTGTTTCTACCAAACAGTTCTATTTTGGTTTCATCTGACCATATGACATTCTCCCAATCCTCTTCTGGATCATCCAAATGCTCTCTAGCAAACTTCATACGGGCCCCGGACATGTACTGGCTTAAGCAGGGGGACACGTCTGGCACTGCAGGATCTGAGTCCCTGGCGGCGTAGTGTGTTACTGATGGTAGCCTTTGTTACGTTGGTCCCAGCTCTCTGCAGGTCATTCACTAGGTCCCCCCGTGTGGTCCTGGGATTTTTGCTCACCGTTCTTGTGATCATTTTGACCCCACGGGGTGAGATCTTGCGTGGAGCCCCAGATCGAGGGAGATTATCAGTGGTCTTGTACGTCTTCCATTTTCTATTTATTGCTCCCACAGTTGATTTGTTCACACCAAGCTGCTTGCCTATTGCAGATTCAGTCTTCCCAGCCTGGTGCAGGTCTACAATTTTGTTTCTGGTGTCCTTCGACAGCTCTTTAGTCTTCACCATAGTGGAGTTTGGAGTGTGACTGTTTGAGGTTGTGGACAGGTGTCTTTTATACTGATAACAAGTTCAAACAGGTGCCATTGATACAGGTAATGAGTGCAGGACAGAGGAGCCTCTTAAAGAAGAAGGTACAGGTCTGTGAGAGCCAGAAATCTTGCTTGTTTGTAGGTGACCAAATACTTATTTTCCACCATAATTTGCAAATAAATTCTTTCCAGATCAGCCAATGTGATTGTCTGGATTTGTTTTCTCATTTTGTCTCTCATAGTTGAGGTCTACCTATGATGCCAATTACAGGCCTCTCTCATCTTTGTAAGTGGGAGAACTTGCACAATTGGTGGCTGACTAAATACTTTTTTGCCCCACTGTGTATATATACACACACACACACACACGCACATAAATATATTGTTGGAACATCAGTCAATATGAAGATAGAAAAAATTAATATTTAAAAAAAATATATTAAAAAAACCTGAAAAAACAGACTTGAAACAACACACATTGGAATAAACATCAGTCAATATAAAGACAAATATATATTAAAAATAAAAACCATAAAACTATATAAATATCCTTGAATTAAACACAGGCCAGTCTGATGGCAAACATAAAAAAAAAAAACAAAAAAAACTATAAAAATAAACAAATAAAAAATTTGAAAAAAAAACAAGATTTGATGGACCACTTGTAGCACCATACTGATTATAATTTGGGTATGCAGTCTAATAATCATCTCCATCACATTCTGATATCATTTGAAATTTTCATTTTATAAATGTATCAATTTTGGAATGTTAGTCTCACCTTTCCTGTCCATGGCTGCTGTTTTCTGGCTCTCCGGTAGTCGCTCTGACAATACGAGTACAGAGAGTACAGAGAGTCTTGCTTGGTGTACAAGCCCAGCCCTGGATTCCTGGTAGACCAGTTACAGAGAAGCTCAGTACGAGTCTGTCTTCTGCTGGATGTGGTTTGTGAATGGAAACCACGCTTAGCCGTGAGCTCATCGTAATACTTCCTACTACGAATAGCGGGATTCTAAGAAGACATTACACAAGCATAGAAGGAAAATCGAATGAAACATTTAATGTGACAAACTTTTTTCTGTTGAACTTCAAGCAAACAGTTAAATACAAAGATGAAAATCATATAAGGGAGCCGTTTTGTATTTATATCCATCCATTCCTAAGATTTACACAGCTCCACCACACAGCACAGCCCTGTCTATCAGGGAAGCAGGCTTGGTCTTTCTCTGCTGAAGTTTCACTTTCACTTGCAGGCATATTTACTGACATTAAGATCCCGGTCACATCTAACCCTGCAAGCAGTCCACCCAGCAACCAGGTGGTCCTACCCACTTGCCAGAGTGGCCCGCACAAATCCAGCCTCTAATTATGTGTGGACCTCCAAACACCATAATGAATGACTCTTGAAGACTCACTTTCACTTACAGGTATTTACTAACATTTCAGATCAAATTTTAACCCCGCCCACAGTCCACCCAGTAACCAGGTGGTCCAGGTTATTTACTGGAGTGGCTTGCCCAAACCCCGCCTCTGAATATGTGGGTACTCCCATCACCATAGCAAGGGCCTCATTGTGTTACTGTGCATGGACAGCGAGTCAAAAAGAGGCGACACTGACCTGGGGACACAGTATCATCGGGACTGAGGGCCAAGATGTGGGACTGTTCTGGCAAATTCGGCACAGGTGTCATCTACGACTATGTGGGGACCACCAACTTTTGGCCCCCAGTCACCATAATGAATGGCTCATTGAGTTCTCATGCATGGGCAGTGACACGAATATGGATGACACTGTGATTCGGGGACATGGTCCAGGACACAGCAGCATAGAGACTGAAGTCCAACATGTGGGACTGTTCCAGCAAATCCAGGACATTTGACATCTATGCTTCCAGGTCCGCTTCTGTGGAGACTGCCAACTTGTGGCCCCCACACACTTCTGGAGATTTCATTTTTAAAATATTTATTATTTTTTAATAAGCGAGAAAATCAACCACGCCGGGCAAGCACAACTGAAGACAAAGATACATAAAAACTTTCAACTTTCATCAAAAACCTTAGGACCACAAGTGATGGATTAGGGTCAAAAGCTGGGATGAGTATATCCTAGGATGCATAAAGTGGGATCGGGAGTCCTAGAATGGATAAAGTGGGATCGGGAGTCCTAGGATGCATGAAGTGGGATCGGGAGTCCTAGGATGCATGAAGTGGGATCGGGAGTCCTAGGATGGATAAAGTGGGATCGGGAGTCCTAGGATGCATGAAGTGGGATCGGGAGTCCTAGGATGGATAAAGTGGGATCGGGAGTCCTAGGATGGATAAAGTGGGATCGGGAGTCCTAGGATGGATAAAGTGGGATCGGGAGTCAGGGAAATACCATACAGACCATTCAGAGTTGTAACCACCCCTTGCCAGTAGTGTCTATGCCTAGGACATCTCCATGATGGGTACATTAGGGTGGGAGTTGGCACATCTGGCACAGTGTGAATTCTCCTTATGGCCAATTCTTTGTAGAGATTCTGGTGTACGATACACTGTATACAAAATGAAGAGCTGGGTGACTCTGTGCGGCAGGGAGAGCCAACCAGCAGGCTATTTTACAAAACCTCACCCTGAAGTTCATAAGAGAGCGGATCTAGATCTTCCAGCTTTGTTTAAAGGGGGTGGGAAATATGAGAAAAATAATTGTTTAATGTAGTTCCCGTGTAATCAATGGAGCAGGGGTTAATTGCTCTAGTGACTAGAGCCCCTTGCCCTGCTGTGAGCCCCATAATATGCCCCATGCCCTGCTGTGAGCCCCATGATGTGCCCCATGCCCTGCTGTGATCCCCATCATGTGCCTCATGTTCTGCTATGTGTCCCATGTTCTGCTGTGAGCCCCATGATGTACCCCATGTTTTGCTACGTGCCCCATGTTCTGCTGTGAGCCCCATGATTTGCCCCATGTTCTGCTGTGAGTCCCATGCCCTGCCGTGAGCCCCATGATGTGCCCCATGCCTTGCTGTAAACCCCATGCCCTGCTGTGTGCCATGTGATGTGCCCCATGCCCTGCTATGTGCCCCATCATGTGTCCCATGTTCTGCTGTAAGCCATATGCCCTGCTGTGAGCCTCATGGTGTGCCCCATGCTCTGCTGTGTGCCCCATCATGTGTCCCATGCTCTGCTGTGTGCCCCATCATGTGTCCCATGTTCTGCTGTGAGCCTCATCATGTGCCCAATGCTCTGCTGTGTGCCCCATCATGTGTCCCATGTTCTGCTGTGAGCCATATGCCCTGCTGTGAGCCTCATGGTGTGCCCCATGCTCTGCTGTGTGCCCCATCATGTGTCCCATGCTCTGCTGTGTGCCCCATCATGTGTCCCATGTTCTGCTGTGAGCCATATGCCCTGCTGTGAGCCTCATGGTGTGCCCCATGTTCTGCTGTGTGCCCTATGCCCTTCTGTGAGCCCCATGTTCTGCTGTGAGCCCTATGATGTGCCCCATGTGCTGCTGTCTTCCCCATGCCCAGCTGTATGCCCTACTGTTCGCCCTATGATGTGCCCCATGTTTTCTTGTGTGTCCCATAATATACCCTGCTCCCCCCCCCACATGTAATGCGCCCTGGTGTGTCCCCTAATGTACCCTGCTATCCCCCCTGTATTGTGTCCTCCTGGCCTCCTGTGCTCTGTCCTTCTGCCCCCTGTACACTGCATATCTCAAGTTAAACCCAGAATTGAGCATCTGTGCAGAGAAAAAAACCTGCACAAGTTACACATTAAATAGGCAAGTTTTAATAATATTTTTTCTATTATTTACTGCTATTCTTAAAATAATTGTTATTATATCACAGCTCGCTGATCACACCAATGTTCCGTGAGCTGTAGATCTGACTGTTATTTAGGGGGTTCCCCGAGATCTCAAACTTTTTGCCAGGGGTTCCTCGAAGATAAAAAGGTTGAGAAACACTGCTCTAGTCTTCTCAATGTCTCACAGGCTGCTGATCTTATTACTTCCCTCTGCATTCTAGAAGATCCTAAAGTTATAGTGGAGGAAGCATAGAGGAAACAGCTTGAATATTATGGGAATCCAGCCAATCCCTGGGGAGGTGTGCCCAGCACATGGCTGGAGAGCCCATAAATAGTCTGAGGCCTGGGCAAAGTTGTTGAATCCTGGGTCCAGATGAGTCCCCTGTCCAGGGGCTCTGCCCCTAAGGGCAAGTTTCTGGAAGCGCCATTTGGGGGTCATCAAGGTCCCAGCTGGAGCCTAAGCTGGAGGGCCCATTCTCAAAGGCTGGTCTGGAGAGCTCACTGAAGAGTACCCAGTGGAAGTTGGGAGAAGAGTGTCGAGCTGTCCTGTGGTATTGTGAGTCCATGTCTCCCTCAATGAAGAGTGCCCGGTGGAAGTTGGGAGAAGAGTGTCCAGCTGTCCTGTGGTATTGTGAGTCCATGTCTCCCTCAATGAAGAGTGCCCGGTGGATATTGGAAGGAGGCAGCTGGTGATCCTGCGGCATTGTGAGTACTGACCCAAGTGCTGTGCCCTAGTGACTGTATGCAGTTCTCTAGAAGAAGGTCCTAGGCACCTCTTTCAGCCAGCCGAAAGTTGTGGGACTTTTGTGAAGAAAGGAGTAATCAAAAAAGGTAGCTAAGCAAATTCTAGGGTATCCCATTCTCCCTTTACCCCTTCCAAATTCAATTTGCAATAAAGCATCAAAAAGCAACCCCAAATCTGGCCATACACGGATCGAATTCCGACAGAATTTTCTTTTGAAAATCTTTTCTAAAAATTTGCATTCCAATTTCGCACCATTAGTGGGTCACAGAAATGGCCAATTTTTGTGTGACCATCGAAACTCAGAGATCGGGGATGTTGGAAATTTTTTGAAAAACGAACAAATTTTGAATCAACGACGGGAGAATTGTGCAAGAAATATAAAGCTGTGCCCTGGAAAGAAAAGAAAATTCTTGGCCATGAAAATTCGGGTTACAAAATGCACGAAATTTACAATTTTCCAAAGAAAATCCGTTCTGAATTCAACCCATGTATGGCCTGCATTAGACTTTTATATTCGAGTTAGTGGAATGGAGAAAATGCTGATTGTCTGGCTGTGTGTGCACAAAGTTTGGGGAAATCAGCTATCACCAGCGGTTGCTTCGGGGGTGCGCTACATATGCTAGGGTGGAGAAGGATTAGACCCCCTGTTAGTCTTTATTGCTGTCTGAGCCACCAGAAAAGTAATAGAGGAGGAATCTTCCAATGGGGACACTAGTTCTAATAATTACCTTAACCACTTCAAGTCCGGACACTTTTACCCCCTTCCTGTCCAGGCCAATTTTCAGCTGTCAGCGCTGTCACACTTTGAATGACAATTGCGTGGTCATGCAACACTGTACCCATATGAATATTTTAGCATTTTTTTTGAGACAGATAAAGCTTTATTTTGGGGGTATTTATTCACCACTGGGATTTTTTTGCTATATAAATGAACAAGTCCAAAAATTTTGAAAAAAAGTGTTTTGCTTATAAAATGTTGAAAATATATTTTATCATAAATCCTGGCCAAAATTTATTCAGTTACCTTTTTAGTAAAAAAAAATAACCCAAATTAGTTTATTTTTTTACATTTTAATTCTATTTTTTAATATTATTATTTATGTTTTTTTTTTTTACATACTGTCACCACAGTGACACTGTACTACTTGTGGAGGGTGATGAAGATTGTTTTTTTTTTTTTCACTGATTGCTTTTACACCCATAAAGGCTGTAAAAGCAATCATTTCTCCTTCTCTCTGGCTGCATTCTTGCAGCCATTGAGAAATACTGTGTGAGCTGTGATTGGTCACAGCTTGTCACATGGTACAAGGCAGTTGTGAATAGCCTTGTACTATGTGACCTCTGTGATCATTCACAGATTTCACACGTAGTAAGCAATGATGTCAGAAGTGACATCTTGCTTACTACTCTGCATGTGATCACTGATTGGCCAATCCGTGATCACATGATTGGGACCTCGCACAGAGGTCCCGTACGATGATTGGTGTTCCACTGTGTCCGGAGAACACAGCGGGCACCGGATCGCAGTGCTGCACGCTCCCAGGGAGCGCGCACAAGCAGGGAGCGGGGAGGGCGTTTATAAAAGGCCACCCGACCCTGCACTGCCACTGCCCAGCCGTTTATATACAACGGCCGGATGGGAGGTGGTTAATTTGCAGGGATTTCCCCCCACTTCCTGTTTGGCTATGGGACTGGAAGTGAAAGGAAATCTCCACAATGAGACACAGATGGGGGGGGAATCTGACCGGGGTTATGACCCTCCTGTCAGGGTCCTGTCCACGGCAGAAGTTCTGGAAGATCTGGCATTTCTGCCAGTACTCTGCATGGCCGCAAAAGTACACATCAGCCTCAGTCTGGTGCCAGACGGCCTTTATAAGGAGGCTCATCACTTCCTCTAGTTGCTGGATGATCTCTAGCTCCCCGTGCCCTGTTCCTATTTCCTGTGACTTTGACCCGTGATTTCCTGTTACTGACTCGGCTTGCTCCTGGACCTGTCTACTCTGCCTTACTCCTGATCTGACCTCAGCCTGGCTTACGGATACTCTCTCTCTCTCTCCTCTGTGTATAATCCTCGGCTATCCCATCTGACTACGTCCGCTCTGATTCCCACCTGGTACCTGACCTTGGCTTGAACCGACTACCCAGTAAACACCTAAATCCCGGAAGGGCTTGCATGCCTCGCACAGGCACCTCCTGTCTGCAGACCTATCTCCGTGCACCAGCTGTGCTTCTGAGTGGACCACCAACCAGCACTGCTACAGGCGACCTGTGCAACTTTGGGCCAGATTCCCGCTGTCCCACTCTCAGGGGAGTCCGGAACTTAGCCGCAAGGGAAGCCCTCTCTTCATTGGCCTCCATCACCAGGTACGTGATACCTCCCCTGCTCTATCCAAAATGAGAAAAAAAAAAAGTTTTGCCTATAGCAGGAGAACCATTGTTGGTCCAGATAAAACTTTGAGCGGAGTTTGTGAAAGGATTTGAAGGTAGAAGCAAAATTGGGGAATCAAGGGCCTGTAGTGGGTTTCAACCCCGGAACAAGATGGAAGACCTAGCATAAGAGGATATCTGGGACTTTCCCATTCTGTGCTGCAAAATTATTAGGATTTATTTTTTACCAAACACATGTAGCAGAATACATTTTGGCCTAAATTTATGAAGAAATTTGATTTTTAATTTTTTTTTATTGGATATGTTTTATAGTAGAAAAAAAATAGTCCTTTTTTTCCAAAATTGTCAAAAGCCATAGAAAGCTCTGTTTGTGGGGAAAAAAAGAACATAAATTTCATTTGGGTGCAGCATTGCACGACCACGCAATTGTCAGTTAAAATAATGCAGCGTTGTGTCACAAAAAATGGCCTGGTCAGGAAAGGGGGGTAAATCCTCTGGAGCTGAAAAGGTTAATCCTTGGAGTTTTCCCTAAACACATTAAAGGATAAGACCACCTTTTCAAAGGGGACCCCAGAAAGTGATATACATTTTGAAATGCTGGAAGTGAGCAGCCAGTGGTTTCTGCATCCTAGCAGAAGGACAGGACATACAGTATCTCCCAAAAGTGAGTACACCCAGGGGTGTCCCTAGGCAAGTGCGGGGGGGGGGGTGTGTGCTGCACGGGGTGACACCTATCACACGAGGTGACAATGGACCCGCTCCACGAAAAGGTAAGTTGTAAAGCAAGCTGACAATCCCCGCAGGATGGATTGTATCTGCAGATTGAGCATAATGGATCAGAGTCCGATCCATTCTGCTCAATCTGCAGATCCGATCCATTCTGCGGGGATCGTCGGAGTGGGTGTCACCAAGTGTTATTGCTCCAGGTGACACCAACCCTAGGGATGCCCCTGAGTACACCCCTCAGGTATTTGTAAATATTTGATTCTCTCTTTTCATGAGACTACACTGAAGAAATGACACTTTGCTATAATGTGATGTAGTGAGTGTACAGCTTGTATAACAGTGTACATTTTCTGCTTTAACTTTTTACGCAAACAAGCAGGTGATTGGCTGCTAAGAAGCAGGACGGTCCCAGCAACCAATCGCCGGCTTGTTACCATGAAAAGTTGGGCAGCTCCCACCCTCCATCCGAAACTGAAGTGCCTTTCGCCCTCCATCCCATGTAAGGTAGGACCATGAGCATGCATTCACATCTAGGTGTCATGTGAAAGCACAGTTTTTGCTCGTTTATACATGGCATGCATAGGGAGCCTATTCATTTGAACGGGTTGTCTCATGCATGCCAAACACACCAACATGGCGCTGATGCCACACCGCAGTTGTGTGTCCACTGTCCGTGTTTGGGCTGTCATTAACAATGAATGGAACCACGAGTGCAACACGCTTTTTGTAAGTTCTGCGCAAACATGCACAAAAGTGAATGAAGTCTGCAGGGGGCTGGGAACACTGCTGTGTGTGTGTGTGTGTGGGGGGGGAATGGGTAATTTTAAGGGGGTCTGAGGTCACTGCTGTGAAGGGGGGGTATAGAGGGGGTCTGAGGACACTGCTGCAAAAAGGGGGAGTATAAAGGGGGTCTGAGGACACTGCTGTGAAGGGGATGGGAATATAAAGGGGGCTGAGGTCACTGTTGTAAAAAGGGGGTGATTCAAAGGGGGGCTGAGGACACTGCTGTGAAGGGGGCCGAGGTCACTGTTGTAAAAGGGGGGGTGATATGAAGGGGGGCTGAGGACACTGCATAGCACCAGCGATGTGCTGATCACTGGTGCAATGCTGTACAGGCTCCTGCAGACAAAAATAATAAATACACTTAATAATAATTGTTATTATAATAATTTAATATTTTTGTGAATTATCCTTTAAGGATGTTGCTTGGTGTTCTTAGTCAAGTTGTATCCATTATATTGGGTGCCATCTAGTGGTCATATAGTATATCTACATTCCCCTGGTTTCCTGTAGTTAAATTAAATTCTTTATATAAAGTGGGGAAAATTTACTATGTTTTCAATGTGAATAGTCACTTTAAATAGCCAATCATGTGAAAAGCAAATTCCTGTTCACTTGCAAATAAGCAAAGGCTTTTCACATGAGCAGATATATAAATGAATCTCCTAGATTGTAAGCTCCCAGGATCAGGGCCCTCCTATCCCTCTTGTATTGAACTGTATTGTTGCTGTATTGTCTCCTGTTATAATGTAAAGCGCTGAGCAAACTGTTGGTGCGATATAAATCCTGTATTATAATAATAATTAAAAAAAATGATTATTTAATTTGAATGAATTCTCAACTTCTGTAGTAAATCGGCTGCATCTGCTCCCCTCTCACCTGTTACTGTGCCTCTGTCCCAGCAGCTGAGGCACCTACCTGGATAGTAGGTTGAAACGGAATGTAGTCTTTTGTAATTTCTGTCTTCCTCTCCCACTGACACATATGCCTTTCATTTCCTGTTCTGATGTCATAGGGGAAATGTCCCAAATGAGGTCACAGCCACCAATAAAACCAACATAGAGCGAGTGTTTGGATTTAATGAAATATTTCTATAAGTGTTCCAATGATGCTGTACATCGTTTGCTTCTAACAGAATGTGATGGCCTTCAGAAAATCAGGACACCATTATCTGAAGCAACAGATGGACACAAGGCCTAAGGTCCCAGTGAGGCCCCCAGTCCCAGCAAGACCGAAGAGTACCAGGGTGAAACCTCCAGTCCTGGCAAGACCTAAAGTGGCAGGGTGAAGCCCCCAGTCCTGGCAAGACCTAAAGTGTCGAGGTGAAGCCACCAGTCCTGGCATGATCTAAAGTGCCGGGGTGAAGCTGTCAGGGCTCCAGGTATGACCAGAGGTGTGTGGACCGACACAGGGAAACACAGACTTCAGGTATAGCGTGTAACACAATATAATTTATTAAAGACAACACAAACATAAACGCAGTGCAAACAACCAAACTCAACACTTACATAAATATGTACAACCAGGTGCAATAAACCTTAAACGAATAGGTACCAGTGCAGTCAGGGCTGGAGAGGTGGAATGGTCAGGCAGGCCGAGCCCACAGCACGGATTTCCTCAGGGCGCGGGGTCTAAGTCCCAGCCTGCTATTCACCAGGGCCCCTGATGGTGGGGATGGACTTGGTGCAGACTGGAACCAGGTCGCGACCCCTGAGTGCGTCCAGCTGTGGCAGAGAGTACTGGCAGGGGAGTGCAGGAACGGAGTCTGATGGGAAGAGGCAGGCAGACTTACTAGAGGTGATCCGTGCGGGATGGATGGATCGTCGGGTGAAGTAAGCATAGTCAGACAGGCCGGGTCGGTATTGTGCGGGCAGCGAGGTACAGGGGGAGCAAGCAGAGAATGGTCGGAGTCACAAGCCAGGTTCAGCAGGTAGCGGGCAGCGCGGTACCGAGGATCAGGCAGAAGGATGGTCAGGCAAGCCAGGGGTTCAACAGGAGAAGTCAGCAGAGGTCAGGATCAAGCAGGGTCAGCAACGAGGCAGGAACACAAGATACCAGGTACAGGGGCTCATGGGAAACATACACCAAGGCCCAGATCACAGGCCTGGTCATTCCTTAAATACACCTCCTGCAATCAGTCCAGGTGTTGGCTGACTACAGGAGTGAGCTTCTGGCTGCTGAGAGCACCCGCTGGTCAGCCCTGGTACTGCAGCCCACACGGTAGGTGAGTCCCACCACCAGTGCTGAGTCCATTCCTGACAGAAGCCGCTAGTCCTGGCAAGACCTAAAGTGCCGGGGTGAAACCTCCAGTCCTGGCAAGACCTAAAGTAGCAGGATGAAGCCCCCAATCCTGGCAAGACCTAAAGTGTTGAGGTGAAGCTGCCGGTCCTGGCAAGACCTAAAGTGCCGGGGTGAAGCCGCCGGTCCTGGCAAGACCTAAAGTGCTGGGTGAAGCCGCCGGTCCTGGCAAGACCTAAAGTGCCGGGGTGAAGCCGCCGGTCCTGGCAAGACCTAAAGTGCCGGGGTGAAGCCGCCGGTCCTGGCAAGACCTAAATTGCCAGGGTGAAGCCGCCGGTCCTGGCAAGACCTAAAGTGCCGGGGTGAAGCTGCCAGTCCTGGCAAGACCTAAAGTGCCAGGGTGAAGCCACCAGTCCTGGCCAGACCCAAAGTGCCGGGGTGAAGCCGCCAGTCCTGGCAAGACCTAAAGTGCCAGGGTGAAGCCGCCAGTCCTGGCAAGACCTAAAGTGCAGGGGTGAAGCCCCCAGTCCCGGCAAGACCTAAAGTGCCGGGGTGAAGCCCCCAGTCCCGGCAAGACCTAAAGTGCTGGGGTGAAGCCCCAAGTTTTGTCAAGAGCTAAAGTGCTGTGATGAAGCCTCCAGTTTCAGAAAGACCTAAAATGCCAGGGTGTAGCCCCCAGTCCCGGCAAGACCTAAAGTGCTGGGGTGAGGCCACCAGTACCAGCAAGACCTAAAGTGCCGGGGTGAAGTCTCCAGTCCCAGCAAGACCTAAAGTGCTGGTACAGCATAAGATTCCAACAAGGTTTTCCAATACCCAAAGTGCAGAAGACATTCTCTGGCTTTATGAAGAGGGGGCTGTTCTCAAAAGTCACAAGCTGCTGACACTAATCTTTTTCCTCTCCAGATCCCAGTGAGCTAAGGAAGTCCTTCCCCCTTGTTGCCTGCAGCAAGACACAAGCAGTGGAGGACACAACTGCTGATGGTAGCAGGATCAGCATGATAAACGTATTACTCCAATTTGCTGCCTTTACTATTAACAGTGAAAATGAGATCAGAGGACAATCTGGACATCAACTGAAGCAAGCTGGCACATCAGAAAGAAACATTCATGAAAAGGGACAAGGAGGAACTACTGGAGAAACCCTAAGTCACCCGATGAAAAAAAGCACTCACGACAGAGGACACTTGCATGTGAGCAAAGGAACCCTACATGGAGACAAACAGCTCTCATATGAGGACAAAAACCACTTATATGATGGCAGAGGGTCCTCACAATCAACAGAAAAGTGTTGCCTTTTGTTCTACTTAACCTGGTATTTGGGGGGTACACGCTGTACCTGATATTGTGTAATCCTGGTTGTACCCAATAAGGGGTCCCGACTTTACCTGTAAGAGGGTCCTTGCTACTCCTGTTACAAGACAGGCCTGGTATTGAGGGGGAACTGGCTGTAGTTCACAGCGCTGAGCAAACTATTGGCACTTTATAAATACTGTATTATAATAATACTTCCCATTGGGATGTTGTGGTTGTTGCTTGCATTGGGGGGGAGGTCTGGCTCTAAGTGATATTGGAAATGCTGGCTGTCCCTAATATTGAGCTGCCATGGCTGTACCCGATATTCAGGATCAAAATATGATTTTTTACCAAAATATGGTAATTTTATTTTGCAGCTTGACCTTGTATTGTTTATTAAAATGGCCTTTTTTGCTGCTTGTGTGCGCCCTCTAGTGCATTCTGCATTTGCTGTGTCCACTGAACATAGATCATGGAATGTGGTGCAAGGCCAATACCACGTGATTGCTGTGGCCAGTCACAGCAATCACAAATGTAAACAAAGATTCCATATTGCAGCCACCGCTTTGTATTCTCACACCAACTGTGGAAGGAAACGTGTGTCCTGTGATTTTTTTTTTTAACATTAACACAGATTATCCCAGTACAGTTTAACCAATGAAGTGAGCCTGTGTCTCTGATCACTAGTAATACCAGTACACTGCCACCAGCAAGCCATGGTATTCCTGATCACTGCCACACCAGTCCCAATTTTCCCAAACCAGTGCAGCCAGCAACAGTATTCCTGATTGCCACCACACCAGTGTAATGGTGCCTCAGGCTGCCCCCATGAACTGCTTACTGACCATGTTTCTGCCTGCTGCCTGGACTAATCTTTTGTTTGCTGGCCTGCCACCTGAACTCACTATCTGCACGTCCCACTGACTATGTTCCTGTAAGATGCCAGTTCACGACCATCTCCTACAGAAAACTGCACTCACTTAAACGAACGCAGTGCCATATGGGAAAAAGTGGCTTGGCCAGGATGGGGGCTAAATCTTCTGGAGGTCAAGTGGCTATTGAACAAATAACGAGACCTCCACCGTGCCTCATCCAGTTGTACCCAAATAGTTGACCCCACAACAAGATTTGGATTTTATACGTTTCATTTTGTCTCATGTGCCAGTAAAGTTCAACTATTGTTATGGGGTCACCCCCACACTCCATTCTATTTGGATATTGAACAAGTTGTTTGCATCCTCTCATGTCACAAGTCATATTGTCAACTTAGTGTTTGCCATGAAGAAAAGCAAAAGAAGGGCGCACTCTCTTCGTGCATTAGCATGGTAAAAACCAAATTTATTAAAATGCATAAAAGTGCATACTCACAAACCCAAGGAGATATTGAATCAGAGACAAAAAGCCAGTGGTAACGGTCCCAGATAGTGGGAGAAACCCTTGATGTGCGTTTCGGGAGATGCACTCCAATCTGAAAAAGGGAGTGTGTCCCGAAACGTGTCAAGTAACTACATCAAGGGTCTCCTGCTATCTGGGACCATTACCACTTGCTCTTTGTCTCTGTTTCAATATCTCCTTTGGTTTGTGAGTACGCACTTTTATGCATTTTAATAAATTAGTTTTTTACCACAGCAATGCATATAGAGAGTGCACCCTTCTTTTGCTTTTCTTCCCCAATACCAAGGTTTCCTGATCTTTCAAGGGCTGCACCTCAGAGAATGACAGATACATTACCCCTAGTCAGCATGAAGATTGAGCACTGGTATTGTTTTTCTTGATAGTGTTTGTCATATCAAAACCCAAGTCACTATGGACATCTATCGGTTTTTGTACTGGCTTTATTGTAAGGTGGTTTTACTTATTGTCCCATCAATGCAACATAACTTCCCCCTCAATGAAGACCTTAAATAACAAGGATTGTTTGGCGATATAAAGCATGGAATAGCACAACCGTTGGGAAAAAACGGGCCACAAACTGTCACCAACATGACAACACCATACCTATTTATATTTTAGATCTATACAACAGTCAGTACCACTTGGTGGTGGAGGAGTACTGCAAACTTCTGCAACTACAGTGTAGGATGTAGCATCTCTGCATGCAGGAGAGGCTCCAGCCAATACTACCAGGCTGATACTGCAGCCTGTTGCCGATACCACTCAGGTCACAGCAAAAGGAGTAGAACCAATACCACCAAGTCTTCCAATGTGGCTGTTATGATCCGCCAGGTGGTGCCTCAGGCTGCCCACTTGACAGACCTACCCAGAGCGTGGAGTCTAAGCCCCGGTCTGTGCTTTCACCAGGGCCCTTGATGGTGGGGATGGACTTGTAACAGACCAGGGCCAGGTCACGACCTCCGAGCAGGCCTACCAGTGGCAGAGGGAGCCTCCGGGGATGTATGCAGGTACCGGGAGAGCCAGATGTGAGGAGGACGGCGGACCTAGCAGGGTGGTCACGAGCCGTGGTTCCGTGGGGTAGCGAGGTACTGAATCGGCAGGCGAAGAGTAGTCAGGTCACACACAGGGTCAGCAGGATAAGTCAGTCCGCGGGATGGTCAAACAAGCCGGGGGTCAGGAAAGGAGAAAGCAGAGTAGTCAGGGCTATCCGGGTCAAATCACAGGAGAAGGCAGCGTAGTCAGGGCAATCCGGGTCAAATCACAGGAGAAGGCAGCGTAGTCAGGGCAATCCGGGTCAAATCACAGGAGAAGGCAGCGTAGTCAGGGCAATCAGGGTCACTAATCAGGTACAGAAACTTCAGGATCACAGATAGACCTTGCGACAATTTGTGACAGTGCAGGGCATCTTTAAATAGTGCGCCCTGCACTGTCATTGGCCGGCCAGGACGCGCCCCCGGGCTGTCATTGGCCGCCCGAGGCGCGCCCGCGGCTCCCACTGCGCATGCGCGGCGTCCTGTCAGCCGCGGCCCGCCGAGACCTAGTGCCTGTGTCCCGGCGTGAGCTGTTGCCAGTGTGCGTGCGCCGGGAGAGGCGCCGCGATTCCTTACAGTAGCACAACACTCTTCATAATTCGATCACTTCCACAGTTTTTACCATTGGTGGTAGAGAAGGTGCTGCAAATGTCTATGGCAGTTTAGGATGTGGCATCTGATTATAAAGCCGTTTTCAGCCAATGCTGCCCAAATGGTGGTATTACAGAAGCTCCACCACTCAGAACATAGCGGTGTTGGACATACTACCTTCGTGGTTTGATACCAAGTGACAGATGTGGCACCACAATACCACAGGTGAAGGTCTATCTGTTCATGAGTCAAGCAGGTCTGCAACACTACACAAGTTATCAAACCAGTTCCTAATGACTCTGGAAACAGGATATTGTTATGGTGTAGGATGAAGGAGCAGAGAAAAGAAAAAGATTGGGAACACTACAGCGAGCATGCCGGTCAATCATAACATTCTGACCACTGACAGGTAAAGAGGAACATTTGATTCTCTCATTACAATGGCATCTGAAAGTTGGTGGGGTATATTAGGCAGCAAGTAAACAAGTTGTCCCTGAAAGCAGAAAAACTTGGGCAAGTACAAAAATTTGAGCAACTCTGACAACGGACAAATTGTCTCAGTCTTGCACCTTGCTGGATAGACCAGTTATAAGTTGGGGTGGTTGCCACTTTCATGTACAGTTAGATGATTTGGGTGCAGAGATGCACAAGACGCCTTCGCTGCCATTGTGCTTTTGCTGGGTGTCACATTCATCCCTGTGCCTTTAAGAAGGAGTGGGCAACCTCCAGCCATGCCTGCCCCGAATCTATCCATTTTTATATGGGTCACTAGAAATTTAGAGTTGGGACCACAGTATATTATTTTATTATATATATATTATTATTATACAGGATTTATATAGCACCAACAGCTTGCTCAACGCTTTACAATATAAAGGTAAAAATTCAGCAACAATACAGTTCAATACAAGAGGGATAGGAGGGCCTGATCCTTGGAGCTTACAATCTAAGAGGGAGGGGCTGGTGGTACAAAAGGTAGTAACTATGGGGGATGCATTGGTAGGAGAAATAGAAGATTCTGTTATTAGCTGAAGACAGGATAGGCTTTCCCGAAGAAAGAGATTTTCAGAGATCGCCTAAAAGTGGGCCCAGTAGGCAATAATCAGATAGATTGGGGTAGTGAGTTCCAGAGGATGTGGGAGGCTCTGGTGAAGTCCTGGAGACAAGCATGGGAGGAGGGAACAAGGGAGCTAGAAAGCAGGAGGTCGTTTGAGGAGCAGAGAGTACGGTTTGGGTGATATTTGGAGACAAGATCGGTGATGTAATTTGGGGCGGAGTTATAAATGGCTTTATACATTAATGTTTTGAATTTTATTGTTGGGCAATGGGAAGCCAGTGGAGGGATTGGCAGAGAGGGATGGAGGACACTGAGTGGAGGTCAGTGGAGGGATTGGCAGAGAGGGGTGGAGGACACTGAGTGGAGGTCAGTGGAGGGATTGGCAGAGAGGGATGGAGGACACTGAGTGGAGGTCAGTGGAGGGATTGGCAGAGAGGGGTGGCAGATACAGAACGGTTAGCAAGGTGGATGAGTCTGGCAGCAGCATTCAGGATAGACTGAAGAGGGGATAGCCTGCGATGAGGTCAGCCAATGAGGTGGGAGTTACGTCAAGGCGAGATATAACAAGGGAGTGAATAAGTTGCTTAGTAGTTTCTGAGGTTAGGAACGGGCGTATCTTGGAGATGTTGTGGAGGTGAAGTCTACATGATTTGGACAGTATATAAGGAGGTCCCTTGACAAGGGCACTGTGGCATACGCATATATTTGCAAATGTGTGCAAACAAAATCCTCTTTACAACACAAATCTGTGCGGGTGGTGCCACTGCGGGACCCGCACAAATACTTGCAGCTGCACCACCCACACAGAGGAATGTGGGACCCGCAGGTGGATGCCATTAATTCTAATGGCACACCGCCCGCATTGGATATCGCAACTGTACTGGGAATCTCAGTTCCCGTGCGGGCTGCGATTTCCAAAGTAGTGCGGGGACTTTTTCCTTGCGTTTCCTGGGGCACGGGAGTCCATTCAAATGATTGGGCTCTCGTGTCCGCACGACCGCACAGATTTGAACCAGGGCTTAGACAGGGCCAATTCGGTTGTTTTGCAGGCCGGTAGGTAAGGGAAATCTTTTGTTTGTGTATACTCACCAGAAGGAATTAATGACATCAGGTCTCCAAAGTTTCTGCGGTGTGGTCATTGAAGAAAACCTACCAACATTCCCTGAAAAAGAAGAAATAAGAAAATAATAAGAATATCAATGGGACAAGTATATTACCCATATTGGATGTTACATAGTTAGTCTGGCTGAAAAAAAGACAAAAAAGTCCATCCAGTTCAAACATATAAAAAAAAAAAGTTATAATCCTACACCCACAGTTGATCCAGAGGAAGGCAAAAAAAAACCCAGCAAACCACGATCCAATTGGCTCCTGCAGGGAAAACATTCCTTCCTGATCCCCTGAGAGGCAATCGGATATTCCCTGGATGTGGGCGCCGATCAAGACTAGCCCCCGGTGTGTCGATATTTGTTCCCCAATTATTGACAGATCATCGATTGATAACAACATAATGGGTACATTTACAGGGTTACATTTTAACACGCGCTGTAGATTTTTTCGAACTGTTCCACGACTAATCTTTAGAAAAATAGATTGCTTAGGCTGAAAAAAAATCTGACGTGACCTTTTCGGGGGTTTTTTTTGGCCATAAAACTTTGCATTTCCATAACTGAAATGAGTCCACTAATCTTTCGAGAGTCAAACGATCAAATGTATTGAATGATTTTTTTAAAACTTTTTTTCGAACCGTGTATGACCAGCATAAGAGACTTTTACCCTTTGGCCACCAGATAAAGAGAGGGGGAGGGGGTTTATACACAATCCAGCAGCTGCAACCACTGGGGATTGTGTATGTAGCTGACAGGCAGACTCATGGAAGTAGTAGGGCAGCCCCCAGTTCCGGTCCCCCCCCCCCCCCCCCCCCGCAGGCGTGCTCCCACCATGTATCTGGGCTCTGCTTGCCCATCTGCGGGCCCAGGGAGAGCTGTGGTGGGTGCTGGCGGATGGAGGGGAGAGAGGACGATCGTCCACTCTCCTCCCTTTTTTTCTGTGACCTAGAAGGTATGATGTCACTTCCAGGTCCCCTTGTCACTTTTCCGGGCTAGAATAGCCGAGAAGAACTGTATTGCAATACATCTAGTGGAGCCCAGAGAAGAATTGGCATGTCTCAATAAAGAGAACCTGTCACCAAAAAACACGGTGACCCTGTGTCCCCCTATGTAATGAAAAAAAAGGTTAAGTGAAAAAAAAAATTTGGGGGGGGGGGAAATAAAGTTACACCTAAGCACATATCCCCCCCCAAAAAAAATGTTGAGGCCCCCTCCATATATATACACACATACGAACGTAAACGCACACATCGGGGCGCCTACACGTGAAAGGGTTGATTGCGATTTACACTTTACATATCGCCGCACAGGCCGGAGTGAGAGCAATAATTCTAGCACAAGTCCTCTTCTGTAAAGCTAAACCAGACTTTCTCAACCGGGGTGCCGCGGTGTCATGGCGGAGAAAGGCTGTCAGTTGAGCCCGAGCTCCTGATCCCCGGCACTGGGAGCTGTCAGATCGCTCAGCAAAGTGAAAGCGAAGGGAGGAGGAGTGTCTTCTGTGATCTCTGCCTTCCCCTAGAATGTGGTACCCGGCACTGTAACTTTTCAAAGGGAGGTATACATGTGTGTGTACGTGTGTACACATGTGTCTGTGTGTACATGTGTGTGTGTGCGTACATGTGAGTGTCTCTGTGTGTACACATAAATCTGTGTGTATGTGTACATGTGTCTGTGTGTATACATGTGTCTGTGTGTACATGTCTGTATACATATCTGTGTGTACATGTCTGTGTACACGTGTCAATGTATGTGTGTGTACATGTGCGTGTACACATACAGTGAGGAACAGAAGTATTTGAACACCCTGCGATTTTGCAAGTTCTCCCACTTAGAAATCATGGAGGTGTCTGACATTCACATTGTAGGTGCATTCCCACTCTGAGAGACAGAATTAAAAAAAAATTCAGGAAATCCCATTGTATGATTTGTAAAGAATGTATTTGTCTCGCTGTCAGGAATGGACTTGCCAGTAATGGTGGGACTCACCTGCCTTGTGGGCTGCAGTACCAGGGCTGGCCAGCGGGTTCTCCCAGCAATCAGAGACTCAACCCTGCAGCCAGCCAAACACCTGAAGTTGATTATGCAGGTGTATTTAAGGGATGGCCAGACCTGCAGTCTCTGCCTTGGTGTGTGTTTTTCCTGGGCCCTGTATCTTGTTACCTGCATTCCTGTTCCTGTCTCTGTCTGATTCGTTGCTGACCCTGCCTGATCCGGACCCCTGCTGACTTCTCCTGTTTTATCCCTGGCTTGTGACCCCGACCATTCTCTCCCTGACCCCCTGTACCTACCTGCCCGATTGTTATTGACCCGGCCTGCCTGACGACGCTTGCATTGTATGTATTGTTATCTGTGGGTGGTTTGGTTCGTTTGCACTGTGTTATGTTTGTATGGTTAGTCTTTAATAAATTATATTGTTTATAACTTATCTGAAGCCTGCGTTTCCCTGCGTCAGTTCACATACCTCTGGTCATACCCCAGAGCCCTGACACTCGCACTGCTGAACAGAAGTATTTGAACACCTGAGAAGATCCGTGTTAATATTTGGTACAGAAGCCTTTGTTTGCAATTACAGAAGTCAGACGTTTCCTGTAGTTCTTGACCAGGTTTGCACTGCAACAGGGATTTTGGCCCACTCCTCCACACAGATCTCTTCTAGATCTGTCAGGTTTCAAGGCTGTTGCTGAGCAACACGGAGTTTCAGCTCCCTCCAAAGATGTTCTATTGGATTTAGGTCTGGAGACTGGCTAGGCCACTCCAGAACCTTGATATGCTTCTTACAGAGCCACTCCTTGGTTCTCCTGGCTGTGTGCTTCGGGTCGTTGTCATGTTGGAAGACGCAGCCACGACCCATCTTCAATGCTGTGACTGAAGGAAGGAGGTTGTTGCTCAAAATCTCACAATAAATGGCCCCATTCATCCTCTCCTTAATACAATGCAGTCATCCTGTCCCCTTCGCAGAAAAGCACCCCCAAAGCATGATGTTACCACCCCCATGCTTCACAGTAGGGATGGTATTCTTGGGATGCAACTCATCCTTCTTTTTCCTCCAAACACGACTAGTGAAGTTTAGACCAAAAAGTTCTACTTTGGCCTCATCTGACCACATGACTTTCTCCCATGCCTCCTCTGGATCATCCAGATGGTCATTGGCAAACTTCAGACGGGACTGGACATGTGATGACTTGAGCAGGGGAACCTTCCGTGCAATGCATGATTGGAAACCATGACGGCGTAGTGTTCTACCGACAGTGACCTCTGAAACTGTGGTCCCAGCTCTCTTCATGTCATTGACCAGCTCCTCCCTTGTAGTTCTGGGCTGATTCCTCACCTTTCTTATCATCAGTGATACCCCACGAGGTGAGATCTTGCATGGAGCCCCAGTCCGAGGGAGACTGACAGTCGTCTTTAGCCTCTTCCATTTTCTAACAATTGCTCCAACAGTTGATCTATTTTCACCAAGCTGCTTGGCAATTGCCCCGTAGCCCTTTCAAGCCTTGTGGAGGTCCACAGTGTTGTCTCTGGTGTCTTTGGTCTTGCCCATGGTAGCAGTTGGTATCTGACTGACTGTGGGGTGGACAGGTGCTACTAAGTTAGAATAATGAGTGGAGTAGAGGTGGACTTCTTAAAGGCGCAGTAACAGGTCTTTGAGAGCCAGAATTCTTGCTGTTTCTTAGGTGTTCAAATACTTCTGTTCAGCCGTGCAAGACAAATACATTCTTTACAAATCATACAATGGGATTTCCTGAATATTTTTAAAAATTCTGTCTCTCAGAGTGGGAATGCACCTACAATGTGAATTTCAGACCCCTCCATGATTTCTAAGTGGGAGAACTTGCAAAATCGCAGGGTGTTCAAATACGTCTGTTCCTCACTGTATATCTGTGTGTGTGTACACACGTGTCTGTGTGTGTATACATCTGTCTGTGTGTACATGTGTGTACGTGTCTGTACACATATATCTGTATGTGTGTACATGTCTGTGTACATGTGTCAGTGTATGTGTGTGTGTACACGTGTCTGTGTGTGTGTATACATGTGTGTGTACGTGTGTGTACATGTGTTAATGTGTGTATGTCTCTACACGTGTCTGTGTGTGTATACATGTGTGTGTGTGTACATGTCTGTGTACATGTGTTAATGTGTGTGTGTCTCTACACGTGTCTGTGTGTGTATACATGTGTGTGTACGTGTGTGTACATGTCTGTGTACATGTGTTAATGTGTGTGTGTCTCTGTGTGTGTACATGTGTCTGTGTATACATGTGTGTACATGTCTGTGTACATGTGTTACTGTGTGTCTCTGTGTGTGTACACGTGTCTGTATACACGTGTGTGTGTACGTGTGTGTACATGTCTGTGTACATGTGTTAATGTGTGTGTGTCTGTGTGTGTACACGTGTCTGTGTGTGTATACATGTGTGTGTACATGTCTGTGTACATGTGTTAATGTGTGTGTGTCTGTGTGTATACATGTGTGTGTACGTGTCCGTGTACATGTGTCAGTGTATGTGTACATGTGTGTGCCTGGGTACATGTCTGCGTGTGTGTGTACATGTCTGTGTATACATGCATGTGTGTGCATGCGTGTGTACATGTGTCTGTCTGTACATTATATGGTCTGCACTCACCATATACAGTATACACTCCCCCTACGCGGTCTCCACTCACCATATGTCCTCCATCTTGTGGGTTGGCGGACATGGGCTGGGGTGTTAGTCCACCTGGAATACTGGGGACATCTTACAGGGAATGGTGAGTACAGGAGGCGGCCAGGTTGCGGGCAGAGTTCTCCCGCCATGTAAACGTCTGTTTGTTATTAGACAGTAGATGAGACGTGGTCATGGCCGAGGCTGTTGACAGTTCCGTGCGCCAATGCTGAGATCATGCCCACGGCCCTCCAATGACAGCTCCCTTTGAAGGTTTTGCCAGCTCTCCTCGCACCTCTGTAGGTGGACCGTGTCCATCTGCTACACATGGCTATCTTAGTCTGCCATTTATGGGACGGTGACAACGAGGAACCTGCAGTGATACCATGGGAGAGGAGTTGTCACCCTCTCGCAGGAGGCCGGTTCACCAGATTCAACCATAAACAATAAATTTTAAAAAAATGTAAACATTTCAAATATTATATAAAGAAGGGAACTGCCATTGTTGTATTGGCCCTAACACAAAAGCACACAAGCTCGCCTCCAGCACTTACTACGCATGCGCAATCATCTATCAGCTCTATACCACCATACACAGCAAAGCCCCGCCCCTACAGTCCACAGAGCTCCGCCTCCATAAAAGATCAAGCCCAGAGCCTAGCCGCTATCACCCCGCCCACTCCCCCCGGGCAGCTCCTCCCACGCCCATCACAGGGCCGGTCACGTGAGCCTGACGTGGCGGCCTGATGTGTGTAGTCATGTGACCAGGAGACATCCGGGTCTCGGAACGCGGTGTGTGAGGTGGAGTGGAGTTGTGGGATGAGTATTGGGGGGATGATTGGGTGTAATGGCGGGAGAAGGGTATAAGGGTGGGGGAGGGGAGGAGGTGTGAGGGAGATGGAGGGTCCCAGCCATGGAGAGGGGGAGGGGTGGGACAGGGAGCTTGAAGGAGAGGACAGAGAGACGGCAGAGAGTACAGGTACCGAGCCTGCCTGACCTCCAGTGTAGGGGCCGGATCCCTCGGTCGGTCGTCCGTGAGTGCTGGATCGGTCGGTGGGCGCCGGATCCGTCGGTCGGTGGGGGCCGGATCCCTCGGTCAGTGTGTCCTTCTTTTGTAGGGACTTTAATATCATAGGGACCAATTCCCCCTGTCCTTCATTTAGTAGGGACTTTCATAGGGACCAAACCCCCCTGTTTCTCATTTGTAGGCACTATCCCACCATAGGGACCAAATCCTCTGTCCTTCATTTGGGGAATGGGGATGTCTCTTTTAGAACCAAATTTGTGTCCCTGATTTGTAGGGACTGTTCCTCTACAGGAGCTTATTTGTAGAGATTGTCCCTCTATAGAAAACAAGTCTCCTGGGGACCTCTTTTTGTATAGGAACTCAATCCCCATATCCTACGTTTTGGGAGTGCTGTCCCTCTCCAGGAACCACATCCTCTGTCCCTCATTTGTAGGGAACCTCATCCCTCTGTTACCTATAGAGGGTAAAATCACCCTAAATAGGAATCAGAACATTCAGTCCCTGTGTTGTAAGGACTGGCCGTCTATAACAACCAAGTCCCTCCCCTCATTTTTAGGGACTGGCCCTCTATAGGAACCGACTCTTGTGGTCATGTGGGCGGACTGTCTCTTTCAGAACTAAATCTCTGTCCTTTGTGGGAACTGTCCTTCTTTTTAGAACCAGATCCTTAAACCCCACATTTGGGGGGGTGCTGTCCCTTTGTCGATATCTAATCCCTCCTGTCCCTCATTTGTGGGGGGGGCTGACTGTCCCTCATTTGGGAAGGAAGGGGGGTGGAACTGACCCGCTATAGATACCCAATCCCTCATTTGGGAAGGGGGGGGGTGGAACTGACCCTCTATAGATACCCAATCCCTCCTGTCCCTCATTTTGGGGGGGGGGGGGCGACTGTCCCTGTATAGATATCTGATCTCTCCTCTGTCCCTTTTAAGGAACTAAGTCCCCCATGCAAACTGCACCAAACAAATTATTTGAAGAGTCAGGAATTCTTTCTCCTGTGTGATCCCCCATGATCTGCATTATCGGGGTGTGCCCTTTGCGTTGGGCTCCATTCACACTTGTGCGACTTCCAAATTGTGCGATATTTAAATTTTTTTTTCCTTATTGCATTGTGACTTTGACGCGACGATCAGTGCGACTTTGGCTTTGACCAAGGATGACTGTGCTGTACAGAGTCGCATGTATATCATTCAGGTGTGACTTTGGAGGATTTCCATTGGAGTCTAAGGCCCTCAAGCCACATGAAAGTCAGACCAAAGTAGTGCAGGAACTTCTTTCAAGTCGCTGCGACTTGAAGTCACACAGTTATGAATGGTAGTCATTGGGGTGCCACTTGTCTTGTGACTTGAGTGTGTAGTAACCTGACTTTGTGTTCTCTGTGCAGAGTCCTTCCTCTGTGTGATGCCCAGCTCCGCCATGAAGAAAAAGGTAATGTGTACACCGCAGGGGACATTTCTCACACACACACAGGCATATCATCTGTGTAAAATGTCGTCTATACCCCGACCGAATGTAACATCTGTGCAATCCATGCATACACTGCCAGTGTACCCCATCTGCACTTTACACATATATATTGTACATTGACATCAGTCCCTAACCCTCAAGGGGTGTACAATCTAAGGTCCCTAACCCTCAAGGGGTGTACAATCTAAGGTCCCTAACCCTCAAGGGGCGTACAATCTAAGGTCCCTAACCCTCAAGGGGCGTACAATCTAAGGTCCCTAACCCTCAAGGGGCGTACAATCTAAGGTCCCTAACCCTCAAGGGGCGTGCAATCTAAGGTCCCTAACCCTCAAGGGGCGTGCAATCTAAGGTCCCTAACCCTCAAGGGGCGTACATGCTAAGGTCCCTAACCCTCAAGGGGCGTACAATCTAAGGTCCCTAACCCTCAAGGGGCGTACAATCTAAGGTCCCTAACCCTCAAGGGGCGTACAATCTAAGGTCCCTAACCCTCAAGGGGCGTACAATCTAAGGTCCCTAACCCTCAAGGGGCGTACAATCTAAGGTCCCTAACCCTCAAGGGGCGTACAATCTAAGGTCCCTAACCCTCAAGGGGCGTACAATCTAAGGTCCCTAACTCACATTCATACATACACATACTAGGGACAATTTAGACAGGAGCCAATTAACCTACCAGCATGTCTTTGGAGTCCCTATAGTACAACTCAAAAGCGCACAATATATATACCGTATTTTCCGGTGTATAAGACGTCTTTTTTTTACTTAAAAACACACCCCAACAATTGGGGGTAGTCTTATACGCCAGGTATGTGCGGTAATACTGTACGGTAGCTTCAGCTACATACAGTGTACCGCGCTGAGCCAATCACGGCGAGCGATGTATTCTACTAATGAATACAGAGCCTACTCGGATTGGCTGAAGTTGTGACATCATCAGCCCGCCTCTGATGCAGCCAATCTGAGCGGGCTCTGTATTCATTAATACAATACATCACTTGCCGTGATTGGCTCATATGATGTCCCCCCATTCTCTGCGCATGCGCAGCGATGCTCTGTGTCCCTCGGACACAGCGGATCACCGATCACGGAAAGAGCCGAAGATG
Organism: Staurois parvus; assembly: GCF_062004578.1. Classification (NCBI taxonomy): domain Eukaryota; kingdom Metazoa; phylum Chordata; class Amphibia; order Anura; family Ranidae; genus Staurois; species Staurois parvus. The sequence goes on along the minus strand of NW_028319904.1, from coordinate 315,677 downwards.
TCGGCTCGGTCATGTGATCAGCTGTGTGCAATCACAGCTGATCACATGTAAACAGGGAAATGCCGGTTATCGGCATTTCTCTCCTCTCGAGCTGTCACACTGACAGAGGAGAGGAGAGCCGGTAATCGGCTTTCTGCGGAGGGGACATGTACACTGATTATCAGGGCACTGATGATCAGTGTGGCCCCAGAAGTGCCACCTGTCAGTGTCCATCCGTGCCTACCAGTGCACATCAGTGCCCATCTGAGCTGCCATTCAGTGCCACCTATCAATGCCAGTCAGTGCCGCCTATCAGTTCCATTTATCAATGCTGCCTTTCAGTGCCCATCAGTCATGCCGGTCAATGCCTATCAGTGCGCATCAATGCTACCTGTCAGTGCCGCCTTTCAGTGCCCATCAGTGATGCCTGTTGATGCCCATCAGTGCCTCCTCATCTGTGCCCATCAGTGCCACCTATTTCATATGGGTACAGTGTTGCATGACCGCGCAATTGTCATTCAAAGTGTGACAGCGCTGAAAGCTGAAAATTGGCCTGGGGGGAAGTGGGTATAAGTGCCCTGTAGGCAAGGGGTTAAATGGTGTTGCCTTGGAAGGGGGGTAGTCTTATACGATGAGTATAGCCCAAAACCTATGTTTTAACTGGAAAATTAGGGGGTCATCTTATACACCTAGCCGCCTTATACGCCGGAAAATAAGGTGTATATATATTTTTCTGATTTTTGCATCTCCGGGTAGGGGGCGTGTGTGCCAGCAAGGATATGCTGCTTTGTATCTCTCTGCACAGCATGTCTCTCTGCACAACATCCCATTCCCGAACTGGAAGTGAGAGAAAATCCCTTTGGGTAACCCCCTCCCCCCAGGTCACCAGAACTAACTAGTGTCCCCTTTGGAAGATTTCCCCTCTGTTTCTGGGGATAACCCAAAATGTTTTTTTTGTTTTTGTTTTGTTTTTTTTTTAATTGGCGAGTACGAGTGCCAATAATTTGCGTTGCAATTTGCCTCTATACAAAATGTTTGGACACAAATTTCACTGCAAAGAATCGCATGTGGTTTGAACAGGAATCGCATGCAGTTTCCCCACTGCTCCTGTGTGAACCCAGGCTGTCATAGCTGGAGTCCACTCAGAAGTGGTGTAGGAGAGTGGGCAACTGGGGATGTTTGCCTTGGTGGCAGATGTTCCATATTTTCAGCTGTAGGACAGAAGAGAAAACAGCGGGGATTTGAAATCCCCACCTTTCTCTCCTCTCCTTGCAGGGATGACACTTCGAGCTAGAGGGCTTTTGTTTGCTCAGCACAGTCACAAGGAGAGCAAGCAACAGGGGTTTCAAATCCCCAGGCCTGTGAGATCGCTTTATCTCCTCCTTGCAGGGATGACTTTGGGCTAAAGGGCGTTTGATTGGTCAGCACTGTCACATGGACGGTGCTGACCAATCAGATGCCATCTAGCTCGAACTGTCATCCCTGCAAGAAGAGAGAGAAGCAGGGGTTTTAAATCCCCAGGCCTGTAAGGTTGCTTTATCTCACCTTGCAGGGATGACCGTTCAGGCTAAAGGCCTTTTGATTGGTCAGCATTATCACAACGGGAGAAAGCCGCAGGGATTTCAAATCCCCAGGCCTGTGAGGTTGCTTTATCTCCTCACCTTGCGATGACAGTTCAGGCTAAAGGGCTTTTGATAGCTCAGCACCGTCACATAGATGCCGTCTAGCCCGTACGGGCGACCCTGCGAGGAGAGAAAGAAGCAGGGATTTCAAATCCCCAGGCCAGTGAGGTCGCTTTCGCTCCTCTATCGCTGAGAATATGGACCATCTACCTCCATGGTATACATCCCCACAAGCCCACTCTCCGTTCAGCACGGGATGCCTGAAGGGAGGTTTCCTGTACTGCTGTGTGAGCTCAGACTGACAAGCCCAGGTTCACACATGAGCAGTAGGCAAAACCGCTTGTGAGTTGGACAGGAATCGCATGCTAATTTTTGTGGTGCAATTTGTAGTGACGGAAATTGCACTGCAAAGTATCGGTTTGCGGTATCGGGAGCATTTTCACAAGTACCCGTGAAAATGCTCGGTATCTGCACCAATATCGGTCTTGGTGCATCCTTAATCTTTGCTCACAATCTAAAAAAGTTTTGCATTTAGGGGTTATTAAGATCAGGTTCACACTAATGCGGTGCAGGACACCGCATGTAATTCGCACATGAATCACAGCACATTCGTGTGCAAATTGCATGTGATATCTGTGCGGTGCGATTTGAGCCATACATTTTGTATAGCTCAAATCACATCACATCTGCACCAAAAAGGTGCAGGACCCTTTTTTTTGTTTGTTTGTTTGTTTTTGTTTGTTTGTTTTTATTTTATTTTATTTTTTTAATACCAACACGTGAATCGCATTGCATGGGTGTTCTCTCCAACACAATTTAAAAAAAAAAAAAAAAAAATCTGCATGTGCAAAGATGCACCACCGCTCTCTTCCAGGTATTTGGGAGCTGGCATGCGCACAAGTGCTGCCGGTCTTTTCTAGATGGGCATTAAAGCGTGCACTATGTTTGTGTGCATGCGAATTGAAATCATAGGAGGCTGCAGGGTCCGGCCTGCATGGAAACAAGTGCTGCAGCACAAAAACTGACCCAAAGGTAAAAATAAAAATCAATATTTAGCATTTGTGTTAGATGGAGGGGTCTGTATTGTCACCCCGCCACATGGGAATGTTAACAGGAAGTGGCTGCAAAGAGGCCACAGGGAATCTGCAGTACTGAAATGCCACAAAAAAAAAAAAAAAAAAAAGTAAAATCTTATTTCAAACTAGTACACAAAGAAAATTAAAAGAACACTTTGAAAGCACATCAGATGTCAATGGGGAGGAATCTCCTGCTGGATATCTATACTGATATGGACGGGGTAATGGGTGAGGAACGTAAGGACGCCTCATCATTTGATGGAAATGATCGACCTACAGAGGGCTGAATTCACTGACACCCCGAAAATCAAAGTGAAAAATTGATGCAGCAGGCTGGCTAAAATGTCATTGCAGCAACTCAGAATGGTCCTCAGTAGTTGTATGGCCCCCACGTGCTTGTATGCATGCCTGACAACGTCGGGGGAGGCTCCTAATGAGACCACAGATGGTGTCCTGGGGGATTTCCTCCCGAATCTGGACCAGGGCATCAATGAGCTCCTGGACAGTCTGAGGTGCAACCTGGCGGCGTCAGATGGACCGGCACATGACATCCCAGAGGTGTTCTATTGGAATAGGTCAGGCGAGTGTGGGGGCCATTCAATGGTATCGATTCCTTCATCCTCCAGGAACTGCCTGCATACTCTCTCCACATGAGGCCGGACATTGTCCTGCACCAGGAGGAACCCAGGACCCACTGCACCAGGAGGAACCCAGGACCCACTGCACCAGGAGGAACCCAGGACCCACTGCACCAGTGTAGGGTCTGACAATGGGTCCAAGGATTTCATCCCGATACCTAATGGCAGTGTGTGTGTGTGTGTGTCCCTCCATGGATATGCCTCCCCTGACCAACCATCAGAGTGGTCATGCTGAGCCATGTTACAGGCAGCAGAACATTCTCCACGGCTTCTCCAGACCCTTTTACATCTGTCACATGTGCTCAGGGGGAACCTGCTCTCATCTGTGAAAAGCGGCACCAGTGGTGGACCTGCCAATTCTGGTGTTCAATGGCAAATGTCAATAGAGCTCTATGGTGCTGGGCAGTGAGCACAGGGCCCACTAGAGGACGTCGGGCCCTCAGACCACCCTCATGAAGTCTGTTTCTGATTGTTTGGTCAGAGACATTCACACCAGTGGCCTGCTGGAGGTCATTTTGTAGGGCTCTGGCAGGGCTCATCCTGTTCATCCTTGTACAAAGGAGCAGATACCTGTCCTGCTGATGGGTTAAGGACCTTCTACAACCCTGTCCAGCCCTCCTAGAGTAACTGCCTGTCTCCTGGAATCTCCTCCATGCTCTTGAGACTGTGCTGGGAGACACGGCAAACCTTCTGGCAATGTATTGATGTGCCATCTTGGAGGAGTTGGACTGCCTGTGCAACCTCTGTAGGGTCCAGGTATGGCCTCATGCTACCAGTAGTGACCCTGACCCTAGCCAAATGCAAAACTAGTGAAAAACAGTCAGAAAAGATGAGTAGGGAAAAAATGTCAGTGGCCTCCACCTGTAAAACCATTCCTGTTTTGGGGGTTGTCTCATTGTTGCCCATCTAGTGCACCTATTGTTAATTTCATTAACACCAAAGCAGCTGAAACTGATGAACAACCACCTCTGCGACTTACCTGACCAGATCAATATCCCAGGAGTTTCACTTACTTGATGCTAGTCTCTGATTACAAAGTCTTCCTTTCATTTGCTAAATTTTTTTTTGTTTGGTTTGAATAGAGTGGCGAGGGGTTAGCGCCATGTCAGGTATTGCTATCTCTGTCCCCATTTGGGAGGTTCTCTGTCGAGAGAGAGAGAGACGCGGACGGAGCTTTGTCACCCTTTAACCCCCCTGGCGGTATTCCCGAGTGTAGCTCGGGGTAAAGTTTCAGCACCACAAGCGGTAACCCCGAGCTACTCTCGGGAATACACTGCGGCGTTGCTCCGGGATCCCTCCATCACTTACCTTGTCCTTCGCTCTCGCGATGTCCCTCCTGCAGTGTCCCCGGCAATGTCCTCCGGCCGATGCCGGCATCCGTCTTCTGGGTTCCGTTCCCTGTGTTGTCAGGATGTACAGGGGACGGAACTGGCGGGAAATTTTAAAAGTAACATGCACTAAAATCTGATAGTATAACATTACTGTATCAAACTATTTCACATACATTTTATCCTGTGCCCTGCCTGCATTTTACTGTTCTTTCTGCCTGGAAACTGAGACACATCCAAAAAGCGTCCCTTTCAGGTCAAAAGCGGTTTTAGACCGGCTAGAGAACAGCGATAGTAAATCAGAACCACTTGCAGAATTGAGTGATAATGATTCGTGGGGGAAATTCCTCATCAGACACTGAAAACGATTCTACGACTTTGTTCAGCGATGTGCGAACTTGGCGCTATATTTCAAATTTCAGTGTTTTTGGTTTGATTATATTATTGAATTAAATTATTATATTTTTTATGATTATTTATTAAATTATAATTTATGATTTCGTGTTTCAAATTTTAACATACCCGGGATGTTTACTAGACTCTTCTTCAGACAGATTTCAGTGAGTTATTCCTAAAAATTACAGGTCTACAATAAAAAAAACTACATATTTCCATGCAAAAAAATGTACCGCTTTGAGCACAGAAATATGGACCTAATCAGACCGGTAGGGAGGTTACCAGGAAGTGTCTAAACAAGAAGCTCCAGGATTATTTTAATGATAGCTGCATATTTTAAAATATTGAAAGCGATTTTATAAAATCAAATAATGTTGACTAATTTTAGGTTATTTAGATGGAGTTTTTAATGATTTGGATGTCCCTCTACTATTTTTACAGGTGCTATTGATGGGGAAGAGTGGGTCTGGGAAGACCAGCATGAGATCTATTATTTTTGCAAATTACATAGCACGGGACACTCGTCGTTTGGGGGCTACAAGTAAGTATTTGCTTAGAGAAAAACCTTGCATATTGATGGAAATGAGCATCCGCCTACAATGTGATAATTTGTATATTGATGTAAACGAGCATCCGCCACAAGGTAATCCTTGTATCTTTCCCGTGCAGTTGATGTCGAACACTCTCACGTGCGATTCTTGGGTAACCTGGTATTAAATCTTTGGGATTGTGGTGGGTAAGTAAGGTATTCTTGAGCAAGTAGGTTGCAGAGTAGATGGTTTTTCGTACTCTATCTTGTACAAATAGATTTGGCCTCATGCATATATGCGGTAACAGGGTGCTGGGCTTTAACACTGCTCTGCCTTGTATATGGGTCCAGTCAGTGTCTGTTCTGCACTGGGAGTGTGCCCCCAATACTGTGATCAAACTGTCACCCACTGATCTCAGTCTCTAATTACAATCAAGAACCTTTCGGATGGGCTCACAATTATGTGAGCACTGTGACTGCTTATTGTAGTGACCACATGATTGAGAAGCCCAAAAAACCCCTCTGTTAATAACCTGTTTGCACCGACAGTACGCAAATATGCGGCCTCTTGCCGGCTGGGCCTTAACGCCAGCGGCCTCATATTTGCCTACCAAAAGTAAACAACCGTGTTCTGATGCGTGCGCTCCCGGGACATTTACCGGCGCCTCATAGAGAGGTCCCAATCACTACTTACGATTTGGCCCTTTCTAAACACGTGACCGCTAATCACGGTGGTCACATGACCCTAAACCCTGCCCCGCTTCCCAGGGTCAGATACCCATTGGATGGCTTGGAGGCGCTGGCACCAAGGGGTTTCCTTAACCACTTCTCGACTGCCCTATAGCAGATCTACTGCTACAGGGGTGTGTAAAATTACGTGTGTGTATATACGTGATTTTGCACTTTAGGGTAGGGGGCACACGAGCCCTACCTGCGCCGATAGGCGCGGCTGTCAATCACTGGGTCCCGGTCGGTGAGTACCCGCTGGTGCCCGGTGATTACCGAGCATCTCCGACGGGGAGGGGAACTGTTTTGTTTACAAACAGTTCTCCTCCCTGTCAGCTCAGGCACACTGCTCTGGATGGCTGTGTACAGCACAGCCATCCAGAGCAGTGTGCTTACAGTGAAGCACCAATACAACGCCTAGTAAAACACTCCCTGCACACAGTTAACCCTTTTGATCATCCATGTTAACCCCTTCCTGCCCAATGCCATTAGTACAGTCAGTGCTTTTTATTAGCACTGATCACTGTATTGGTGTCACTGGGGATGTCAATGACACCAAGTCAGTTCCCCCCCCCCCAGTGTGAGAATGTCTGCCGCATTTGAGGTGCAGCATTTCATGACCGCGCAATTGTCCGTTAAAATAACACAGAGCCCTAACGCAAAAATGGATTGGTCAGGGAGGGGGGGGGAAATCCTCAGGAGGGGTTAACCACTTTATTGCCTGGTTATAGCCGAAGATGGTTACAGAGAAGTCTAGACGATCTCCCAGAACGTGCACCCCCTGGGATGTGTATTGGGTGTAATCTGTGACCACTGTGTCCTTTGGACAGATCGTGGTAAAAGACCAATGGCAACGGTCCTTTACCATGTGATCAGCTGTTTAGTCAGTCAATCACAACTAAACAGATTTGCTGGTTATTGGCTTTTCCTTTTCTCAGTGCTGTCCCAGTGCGAGGCAAAGAAAGCCGATAACTGGCAATCCTGACTGTGCTTTGCTTACACTGGTTATCTGAGCATTGATCATCAGTGCCCACCAGTGCTGGCTCCTTAGTGCCTATCAGTGAAGAAGAAAAATGACTTATTTGCAAAGTTTTATAGCAAACTAAGAAAAATATTTTCCCCAAAATTTACGGTCTTTTTATTAAATACCACCCCAAAAAAAAAGCTAATAAAAATGACAATTTCATGTGTTCAGTGTTGCATGACCGTGTAATCGTCAGAGTGTGACAGCGCTGAAAAGTGGTCTGGGCAGGAAGGGGGTGAAGTGCCCGGTATTGAACAGGTTAATCCACTTCAGCCCCAGGCCATTTCTATCACTTTTTGTTTACATTTTACTATCAGTATTTTATTGCTAGAAAATGTCTTAAACTCCAAACATTATATATTTTTTAAAGTGGCCCTAGAGAATAAATTGGTGGTTTTTGCATTTTTATTTATTGTTTGTTTTATGTTGTGTGGTGTGTTTTTTTTTTTTTTTTTTTATTTTTTGTCACACGATCTTTGCACAGTGGTTTTTCAAAAGCAATTTTTGGGAATTCTTTTCTTTATTTTATTGCAAATAATACCAAATACATAACCCAGTTTTTGGTAAAAATATAAATGTTACACTGTGTAAGTAGATAGCAAACATGTTGAGCTTTAAAATTGTGCAACAGCGACAAACTGCTTATATTTTACCATCAATAGGCAACGCGTTTAAAAGCCTTTTACGGGTTACAATTTTTTAGATTTACATAGGTCGTCTAGTGCTAGAATTACTGCCCATCTGACAATCACAGCAAAACCTCACCTTGGACGATCGCTATTTGCATGCGTGTGGGACCGACACATGTGTTCCCCTTTGTGCGCGAGCATGGGGGGGGGGGGGTGTGTATGTGTCAGTTTTTTAATTTTATTTTATTTTTTGATCACATTTACTGTTGTCACAAGGAACGTAATCATCCCGTGACAGTAATACACGCGACAGGTATTTTTATGAAGGGATCTGGGACACCTCAAATCCCTCCTTTGCTCTTTGAAAGCATTGAGAACACCAAGAGCGATGTATTTTTGAATGATTTCAGGTTGTTAAAAATGGCTGAACACTTTTAACCACTTCAAGTCCGGGCACTTATACCCCCTTCGTGCCCAGGCCAATTTTCAGCTTTCAGCGCTAGCACACTTTGAGTGACAATTGCACGGTCATGCAACACTGTACCCTATATACTTTTTTTGCATTTTTCTGAGACAGATGAAACTTTATTTTGATGGTATTTATTCACCACTGGTGAATAAAGTCCAAAAATTTAAAAAGTGTTTTTCTTATAAAATTTTGTAAATAAATCTTTGTAAATCTTGGCCAAAATGTATTCAGTTATCTTTTTAGTAAAAAAAAAACAAACCCAAATTAGCTTATAACCAAAAACTATAATTTTTCTAAATTTTTGTATATTTTTTTTATATTTTTTTTTTAACTGGATTGCGGTGCAGCACGCTCCCAGGCTAAAATGGCGGGCACCGTTTATGAACGGCAACCCACTCCTGCACGGGAAGTGGTTAAATACGAAGTGATGTCGGGTCATTGCTTCTGGTTTACTGTAAAGGAGAGCCAATCCAAGCTGATTTTGGCTTTGTTCAGCTGTCTGGCCAGACGGTGGATGTACCGGCTAGTCGCATGGGACTCCTGGTGGGAAGAGAGATGGGGGGGGTTCTCCCGCTGCTTGTACAAGAGACCCGACCAGTACCTGGGTGATGCTGTCACTCAGGTATAACCACCAGAAGTCCTGGGATGTACGGGTATGTTGCTGGTCTGGAAGCGGATCTATTAGTTTGAGGTGCCCTGTGCACAAATATTTGTTTATATTCTTTAAGTATCATGATTTATTGGTGATTATAAGAGTTGCTGGTCTACAGACTGTGCTGTGGAAGTATCCCATACATACTAGTATACTAGTAATAGAGGCGATTAGCGACTTACAGCAGGACTGCAATATTTCGTTGGACAATCTGACACGGACACCTTGTGGGAACCAGTGACACTAATACAGTAAATCAGTGCTAAAAATACGCTGTTACTATACTAATGACACTGGCTGGGAAAGGGTTGAACATCTAGAGCAATCAAAGGGTCAACTGTGTGCCTAGCCAGTGTTTGTGTAAACAGTGTGGTGTTTTCACTGGGTAATATGCTGGATTTTATTCCCTGCTCTGCATGGAAATAACATCCGGCACATCGCCACTGACAGGACACAGCTGTGCTTTGTATGGGCAGAGCTGTGTTTTTTGTTTTTTGTTTTTTCTCGCTTTCTCCCCTAGGCAGTCAGTGCATGTCGGTACTCATCCATTGGTCAGGACATGCTGATCGGCTTCTGCTTTGACTATTCACAGCAGAAGCAGTGCGCCAGGAGAGCACGGACACTCCCCCTAAACCAGGAAGCGCAAAAGTGTGTCTGTGTGTGTGTGTGTCTGTGTGTGTGTGTGTCTGTGTGTGTGTGTGTCTGTGTGTGTGTGTGTCTGTGTGTGTGTGTGTCTGTGTGTGTGTGTGTCTGTGTGTGTGTGTGTCTGTGTGTGTGTGTCTGTGTGTGTGTGTCTGTGTGTGTGTGTCTGTGTGTGTGTGTCTGTGTGTGTGTGTCTGTGTGTGTGTGTCTGTGTGTGTGTGTCTGTGTGTGTGTGTCTGTGTGTGTCTGTCTGTGTGTGTGTGTCTGTGTGTGTGTGTCTGTGTGTGTGTGTCTGTGTGTGTGTGTCTGTGTGTGTGTGTCTGTGTGTGTGTGTCTGTGTGTGTGTGTCTGTGTGTGTGTGTCTGTGTGTGTGTGTCTGTGTGTGTGTGTCTGTGTGTGTCTGTGTGTGTGTGTCTGTGTGTGTGTGTCTGTGTGTGTGTGTCTGTGTGTGTGTGTCTGTGTGTGTGTCTGTGTGTGTGTGTGTCTGTGTGTGTGTGTGTCTGTGTGTGTGTGTGTCTGTGTGTGTGTGTCTGTCTGTGTGTGTGTGTCTGTCTGTGTGTGTGTGTCTGTCTGTGTGTGTGTGTGTGTGTCTGTCTGTGTGTGTCTGTCTGTGTCTGTGTTTTTTGCGGAGCGGCCGCCATGTAGCAGTACATCTGCTATATAGGGCGGTCCTTAACTGATAGAGTATAGTTTCCCCATCTACAGAATATTCTTTGACAGTAACCCACAAAGACAGTCTGTTCAGACTGAGTTCTGATATTTGGGAAAAAAGTTGTAATTGTTGCAGAGCGGATGGAGTGATCTGTTTTTCCTTTTCTCTCCGTTCTGTCATTCAGTCAGGACACGTTCATGGAGAATTACTTTACCAGTCAGCGGGACAACATATTCCGCAACGTTGAAGTTCTCATCTACGTTTTTGACGTTGAGAGCCGTGAACTGGAGAAGGACATGCATTACTATCAGTCCTGTTTAGAAGCCATCTTGCAGAACTCTCCGGATGCCAAGGTGTTTTGCCTGGTGCACAAGATGGATTTGGTGCAGGAAGATCAGCGAGATCTGGTGAGCACAGAGTCCGTCTGCACGCCCTGGTTTACACTATAACTCGCACTGCGTTCCTGCATCATTCACATGCGATTCGACTTGAGTCTGCGCTTGCCCTGTGCTTCCCGCACAGCATACGTGTGAACCTAGGCTGAAGAAGGGAAGGTTTCCCCATAAATGAATACTCCCATGAGCACCTGATTGATGACCATTTCAGCAGGCAGGTTTAGGTGTATTAACCCCTTGACGCTGATCGCACGCAAATATACAGCATCTCGGCGTCTGGGCCTTGACGCCTAGCGGCCGCACATTTGCGTACAATTAGAAAATACATACGTGCTGAGAGCGCGTGCTCTGCGCGCTCCAACACATGTCAGCTACTCCTGGAAAGGTGCCGATCTCCCCTTTCGATCGGGACCTTTTCTAATCATGTGACGGCGAATCACGGTGGTCACATGACCCTAAAACCCCTTCTGAAACTCTTAAAGGGCCGGTAGACACCACACCAAGAGGTTAAGCAAAAATGTATATAGAGCGCACTAAAGAGGCACTAACCTATAGAAAGCAGCCTCACAAGGAAACCAAACTGCAGCATATTGCGAAAAGATCTTTTCACAATATGCTGCAGTTAGTTTTCTTGTTGATCTATATAGTCGGTGAGTCGTATTTGTGAAGCTTTTTTTCTAAAAAGGGGCCCCTTATTAATCACATAATCACTGTATGGGTTCAAATTAGCTTTAGAATCCAGGACACACAAATACATCTAGCTACCAACAAAAAAACCCAAAAACTTTAATGTGTTACTAAACCCACAACAGTACAATCAGTCTGTATTTGCAGTAAAGCATGCTTGTTATACTCACTGTGAAACATAAGGGGTTAATCCTCTGCTTTGTTTAAAACCGCTGTTTGATCCTGTCTTCTCTGATCCTCCCCTTCTTCCAGAGCCCCCTCTTATCTCCTGATAAGACATATTGTGTAGATACACTCTGCGCATGCTCAGTTTGGTGTGTATTGCTAGAGTTGTTTTTTGTTTGGTTTTTTTGTTTTTGTTTTTTTCTTGGAAGAGTGCATGTGATCAGCAGTGGTCATGCACAGGTCAGGGGTTTTGCATCCTCCTAGAGCAGAAAGTAAACTCATGCTACAAGCCTTAACCAGTGCTCTGCTGAAGTCACAAGATAGCTCTAACTGCTGATGAGAAAAGGTATTTAGCAGTTTGTATTTATTAAAATAATTGCATTTCCATGTTGTGTGTACTGTGGGAGACCAGATATAGTGAATGCGGGGTCCGGGGAGAGCGGATATAGTGAATGCGGGGTCCGGGGAGAGCGGATATAGTGAATGCGGGGTCCGGGGAGAGCGGATATAGTGAATGCGGGGTCCGGGGAGAGCGGATATAGTGAATGCGGGGTCCGGGGAGAGCGGATATAGTGAATGCGGGGTCCGGGGAGAGCGGATATAGTGAATGCGGGGTCCAGGGAGAGCGGATATAGTGAATGCGGGGTCCGGGGAGAGTGGGTATAGTGAATGCGGGGTCCGAGGAGAGCGGGTATAGTGAATGCGGGGTCCGGGGAGAGCGGGTATAGTGAATGCGGGGTCCGGGGAGAGCGGGTATAGTGAATGCGGGGTCCGGGAGAGCGGATATAGTGAATGCGGGGTCTGGGGAGAGCGGATATAGTGAATGCGGGGTCCGGGGAGAGCGGGTATAGTGAATGCGGGGTCTGGGGAGAGCGGGTATAGTGAATGCGGGGTCCGGGGAGAGCGGGTATAGTGAATGCGGGGTCTGGGGAGAGCGGGTATAGTGAATGCGGGGTCCGGGGAGAGCGGGTATAGTGAATGCGGGGTCCTGGGTTTGGAAACACTTTAAGCCATGATTGACCAGCTAAGGGCTCAATCACCTATGCAATTATCATTGTTTCTCCCTCCGAAAAGCCTATCTGCGATGTTTCGCCTTCTCACTGCCTGCTGCTTGTTATTATTATACAGGATTTTTGGCGCCAACAGTTTGCTCAGCGTTTTGCAATATAATGGGAGACAATACAGCAACAATACAGTTCAACACGAGTGATTGGAGGGCCTGATCCTGGGAGCTTACAATCTAGGAGGGAGGGGCTAGTGGTACAAAAAGGTAGTAAATATGGGGGATGGGCTGGTTGGAAGAGTAGAAGATTCCATTATTAGCTGAGGGCAGGATAGGCTTCCCTGAAGAGAGGTTTTCAGAGATCCCCTAAAAGTGAGCAGAGTAGCCGATAGTCTGTTAAATTGGGGTAGAGAGTTCCAGAGAATGGGGGAAGCTCTGGAGAAGTCCTGTAGACGAGCATGGGAGGAGGAGACAGAGAGTAAGAGGTCTTGCGAGGAGCGGAGAGTACGGTTTGGGTGATATTTGGAGACAAGATCGGTGATGTAATTTGGGGCGGAGTTATAAATGGCTTTATATGTTATTAATGTTTTTGAATTTTATCCATTGGGCAACAGGAAGCCAGTGGAGGGATTGGCAGAGAGGGGTGGAGGACACTGAGTGGAGGTCAGTGGAGGGATTGGCAGAGAGGGGTGGAGGACACTGAGTGGAGGTCAGTGGAGGGATTGGCAGAGAGGGGTGGAGGACACTGAGTGGAGGCCAGTGGAGGGATTGGCAGAGAGGGATGGAGGACACTGAATGGGGGCCAGTGGAGGGATTGGCAGAGAGGGATGGATGACACTGAATGGAGGTCAGTGGAGGGATTGGCAGAGAGGGGTGGCAGATACAGAACGGTTAGTGAGGTGGATGAGTCTGGCAGCAGCATTCATGATAGACTGAAGAGGGGATAGCCTGCGATGAGATCGGCCAATGAGGAGGGAGTTACAATAGTCAAGGCGAGATATAACAAGGGAGGCAATAAGTTGCTTAGTGGTTGACCCAACACTGCAACTACATGCAGTGCACACGGTTGCAGGGCAATTGCTGTGCAGCCCATTTTTACTTGAATGGATCGAGTTCAGTGGCGGTACCTCCTGCTAATGGAAATGTAAGTTTTTTTTTTACCTTTTTAGAAAAAATAAAAAGGTGAAGGAACACCGCACACTCCTACCAAGAGCCTGCTCACTGCTTCCATCAGGACTGAAAGGAGTACTGAGGCAGGGTGCTGTGATGTGTTTTATTTCAGGTACTTATATAGCACGGTCCATTTACATACATATTGTACATTCACTTCAGTCCCTAACCCTCAAGGGGCGTACAATCTAAGGCCCCTAACCCTCAAGGGGCGTACAATCTAAGGCCCCTAACCCTCAAGGGGCGTCCAATCTAAGGCCCCTAACCCTCAAGGGGCGTCCAATCTAAGGCCCCTAACCCTCAAGGGGCGTCCAATCTAAGGTCCCTAACCCTCAAGGGGCGTCCAATCTAAGGTCCCTAACCCTCAAGGGGCGTCCAATCTAAGGTCCCTAACCCTCAAGGGGCGTCCAATCTAAGGTCCCTAACTCACATTCATACATACACATACTGGGGACAATTTAGACAGGATCCAATTCACCTACCAGCATGTCTTTGGAGTGTGTTTTCAGGAATCTATGTACAGCACCTTGCTGATTCCTCCGCAGCTGTCGTCTGCCTGCATTGCATTGAGAACCGCAGAGACCTGGTGATGTCACAGGGCATAAATTATGATATGTAAGCAAAAGTTTAATTAGTATGTGTTTTTTTTTTTTTTTTTTTTTTTTTTTAACACAATTCATTTGCATGTTTGAGAGGGGATGGAGCAACTAGGAAAGACCAAGTAGACAATCGGACATGCATTTTAATATTTTCCTGGTACCAACATGTCGGCGTGCGTCTGTTAGCATGCTGCTGTGACGCGAAGTACAATTTTCAGGTTTTCCCCCCCCCATTTTACAAGACAAAGTGTGTTGTTGCAATGAGATTTATAATTGCGTACTGCTCCTACAATATCTAATTTCCTTCTGAGTGTGTTTTTTTTTTTTTTTTTTCTAGATATTTAAGGAGCGAGAGGAGGATTTGAGGCGTCTCTCCAGACCTTTGGATTGTGCGTGCTTCAGGACCTCCATTTGGGATGAAACGCTATACAAGGTACCTAATCCCACCATTGCCGTGTCACATGCATAGGTTAGTACAGTGACTGCCGTGTGAATGATTGCCGCTCTGCTCTGTGCTCAGGCCTGGTCCAGCATCGTCTATCAGCTCATTCCCAACGTGCAGCAGCTGGAATCCAACCTGCGTAACTTTGCTCAGATCATCGAGGCTGATGAAGTGCTGCTATTCGAGAGAGCGACTTTTCTGGTGAGAGATCCCTGCGACTTCTGCCTGCCATTGTTCTAGTAATACTGTTATACCGAATGCTTGGTAACTGACATTTCCATTTTATATTTTTTTTCTCTCAGGTAATATCCCACTACCAGTGCAGGGAACAGAGGGACATCCATAGGTTTGAGAAGATTAGCAACATTATAAAACAGTTCAAATTAAGCTGCAGGTAAGGAAAGTATCAAAGATTTTCATTGGCTGAACACCTAACTCCAGGCTGTGTTTCTTCTTCCTTTTTTTTTTTTCTTTTCTTTTCTTTTCTTTTGGTTTTGCGAAGAGTTGAAACTGAATCCTGGGCACAAAAACATCACATTTCACAATCGATACAGGGGGAGAGTTACAAAAACTGGAGCACTCACAATCTGGTGCAGATGTGCATGGGAGCCAATCGGCTTCTAACTTCAGCTCATTCAATTAAAGTGTTACTAAACCCACAACAGTACAATCAGTCTGTATATGAAGTAAAGCATGCTTGTTATACTCACCTTGGAAGGGGTTAATCCTCAGCATTGTGTAAAAGGAGTTTGATCCTGTCTTTTTTGCTCCTCCTCTTGTTCAAATGTCCACCTGATAAGACACTTAACCCGTAGCCACATGCACATGCTCCGTTTAGTGTGTATTGCTAGCGAGGTTTTTTTTTACTTTGGAGAGTGCATGTGATCTGCACAGGGCCTATCAGCACTGTCCAGACAGAGGTCAGGGCAACTGCATCCTCCTAGAACAGAAAACTCCTACAAGCTTTAACCAGTGCTCTGCTAAAGTCACAAGACTGCTATATACTGCTGATGAGAAAAGGTAATTAGCAGTTTTATATTTACTAAAATAATTGTATTTTCCCAAGTCCTCTTCTAGGACAGCTTCACTTGAGAGATAGGGCTCCTCCCAGGAAACACCCGCTCCACCTTTTCCCCTTTATAAGTATCCTCTCTCCCAGTGGACCCTCAGTATTAGTGTTTCCTCCGGCCAGGGTGGAGCTACGCCCGATTTTATTATTTTCTTCCCGACCGTCTGGCGAGGTACAGAGGGCCCCTGGCTGAGACCCCACACCCCCTTCTTCCTCTCTCTAGCAAGGCAGGGGCCTTGTGGGGGGGCTTTCAGTCAGGCTCCCAGTCATGGACAGACCCTTCGGGGTGGCAGACCCCGGATGGTCCTAGCGGGGCTCTCCAGGGGGGTAGAGTCCACTCCGCCGACCTGGGCAGTGGTGCCTTTCCCTGGGGGCTGAGGTAAGTCTTACCTGGTTCCGGGATCCCGGCAGCATGGCCAGGAGGTGCGGCTGCTCGGGGTCAGGACGCCGCAACCGCGTCCCTTCCGGCGCAGGAAACCTGGATCGGCCGCCGCCATGTTGGATGTGGGCGGCGGACCGCGGAATTAGCCCACGCCATGGCCGCTTCTCCACCGGCGACCGTGAAAGGGAGGTCGACGCGCATGGACCCTGGGGGGTGGGGGGCGGAGCCTGCCAGTCCCTGAAAAACCGCCACACTAAGGAGGAGTTCGCGGCGAGGATGGAGGCAGATCTGTCAGGGCGGGGGGAGGCCTGCGACAAGGTAAGGGCCTTTGGCCGCCACTCACCCTCTACCCCCTCCGGGATCCTCAGGCGCTCCCTACACTCATTCCCCCCCCCCCCCGTATTTTTTTAAGGTATTGGGGGGTGCATGTAGGGCAATCCCTGGGGGCCCCCGCGGTTCATAAATTCCCATGTCTCCTTATCCCCAGATGGGCCCACAGGAGGAGGATGGAGGGGGGAAAAGAAGCTCCTTGCGAGCTGAAAAAGAAATGCGCTACTTGCAGAAAGAAGCTGGTGCGCTCTGCGGAAGAACTCTGCCAAGACTGCATAGATAAGCTTATCAAAAAGGAGTCTGGGACCCTCTTTAAGGATTTCCTGCAGACTGACACAAGAGATGTCTGAGACCTTTCAGAGCTTCAGGGAGCAGAGGCCGGGACCAGCCCAGGACGAGCCCCAACCAGGCACTTCAGGCAGTGCCCAGGGGGCATGTTGTGTGTACTGGGGGAGACCGGGTATAGTGAACGCGGGGTCTGGGGGAGACCGGGTATAGTGAACGTATGGCGGTGAACAGGATGCTGCAAATCCATTACGCATGGCAGATAAGCATGACATGTTTGTTTGTAACCATTTCAGTACTGGACACTTCCTAACCCCCCCCCCCCCCCCCCCCCTTCTTACACAGGCCAATTTTTAGCTTTCATCGCTGTTGCACTTTGGGTACAGTGTTCCTTGACTGTGCAGTTGTCATTCAAACTAAAATTTTATCATTATTTTTGAAAAAAAAAAACTTTTTTTTTTTGTTTATCACATATTGCAAATAAGTAATTTTAGTTCTGCCCTGCCTTCATTATCCATATACTGTAAATGTCCCTGTGATTGGACACAGCAGATTACATGGTAAACGTCATTGGCTCTTTACCGTGACTGCTGATGTGCATGTCTGAGAGAGATGGAGGGAGCGCGCATGCACAGCAAGGATGGGATGATGTTTGCCCAGTACGAGAGAAGTCCTGCCCAGCCTATTGTACAAAAAAAAGGAAACAAATCCGGCTTTAATAACAATTGAATCATTCCCACAATAAAACTGATGTTTAAGGTTTCCACAGAACTGCTTGAAGATCGCTGAAAGCTCTACAAATGCTGTGCCAAAGCTCGCTGTACACACTAACTGCTCTTATACAAGCTGAAGCCCTGTGAACGACGTCTTTGGGTCAGCGGTTGCCACTAGGAAAGGAAATGGCTGAGAGAAATAAAAATAATTTCTTAACAAACCCCCTCACTCCACTCCGGATGTGCTTGTGTACCTTTTTTGAGTCCACCATAATTTCCATTCAGGGCAGGAAATGATGGAAATCACCCTGGTGGAGGCACACTCCAAACCTTCCAGCACAGCAGAATCTTTAAAAAAAAAAAAAAAAAGGTTTTAGCCGGAGTTGGTCTTTAACCTCCCTGGCGGTCTGATTATGTCAATATTTTTGAATGTCAAAGCGGTACATTGTTTTGCATGGAAATTTTGTTGTTTTGTATTGTAGGCCTGTAATTCTTAGGAATACAGGCATACCTCCAATTTACAAATTTATTTCGTTCTGCGGGACTTTTCGTATTGCGAAAAATTTGCAGACCAAAACGCGGTTTCCCATAGGCATGCATTGAAGACCAATTAATCCATTTTCGGAGGTCAGAAAAAAGTAAAATAAGTCTTTTATCTGTTCAAAACTCTTTATAAATTGCACTTTAAAGGCATAAATATGGTACAGGGACATGATTAAAAATAAATTCAGAAATGCATTGGAAATCCTTTCCGGAGGCCAGAAAAAAGTCTTATCTGTTCAAAACACTTTATAAGGGCATAGTACTGTACAGGGACATGATTAAAAAACAATTCGTAAATGCATTGAAAACCAATTAATCTGTTTGTATTGCGAAAAAAAATTTGTAAACCGAGCCATTATTTTCAACTGATTTTTATTCGTAAACTGAAAAGTACGTTAACCGAAGCGTTCGTAAACCAAGGTACTCTGGTAACTCAAATCTGTCCAAACAAGAGTCTAGTAAACATCCCGGGTATGATAAAGTTTGAAACACGAAATCATAAAATATAATATAAAGAATATAAAAAAATAATATAATACATTCAATTCAATAATGTAATCAAACCAAAAACACTGAAATTTTGATATAGAGTGCCAAGTTCGCACATCGCTGAGCTCAGTCGCAGGATTCTCGCTGTCGTCACTTTCGGTGTCTGATGACGAATTTCCCCGCGAATCACTATCGCTCAATATCGCTGATCTCTAGCTGGTCTAGAACTGCTTTTTGACCTAAAGGGACGCTTTTTGGACGCCATGGACTTTCTCAAGTTTCCAGGCAGAAAGAACAGTAAAAATGCAGGCAGGGCGCCGGACAAAGCACTCGGGACAAAATGTATGTGAAATGGTTTGATAGTCATGGAATCTAACAGATTACAATGTATCATGTGTATGTCATGTTTTGTTTGCCTTTTTGAATCTCCCGCCGGTTCCGCCCCCCTGCGCTCACAGGGAAGAGAAGACTGTTGCTGGCATTGGCCGGAGGACATGGGGGGATCTCAGGGACAAGGTAAGTTACACTACAGTTTAATCCCGAATGTGGCTCAGGGTTTCCGCTTTTGGTGCTGAAAATGAACCCCGAGCTACACTCTGGATTACCGCCAGGGAGTTTAATAATTGTTCTGGCCACGTGATTGGTGGAGGTTCTTGCTGTAAATGTATAGCCTGCCACCTTCCCATGAAATTTTGTAGTCAAGTATTGCTGTTTACAACCTTTTGTCCCTCACTCATTTCTTATTGTGATTTTACAGTAAACTGGCTGCCTCTTTCCAGAGCATGGAAGTTCGGAATTCCAATTTCGCTGCCTTTATAGATATCTTCACATCCAACACTTATGTCATGGTGGTGATGTCCGACCCCTCAATTCGTAAGTTTTTGTTTTGTTTGTTTTTTTGGGTTTTTTTTTTTCATAAAGCAGTTATTATTCCATGGGGGAGGGGGGTACTGGGATGCTGCAAGGAGGGTGCAGCAGAGTTGAGTCACTGCTGGAAGAGGGTACAGAGCTCTTCCGGTACTGCTGGGTGGAGGGAGCAGGATGAGCCTCCATACATGGATTGACACTTGTCTGGTTCAGCAGGGACTAGACGAATTTTGATCCACTTGTGAGCTAGCTGGTTGTTCCCAAGTCAATTTATTGACAGACTTGTGTGCAACAAGCATGTTGGGTTTTTCCCCCGAACGATCACTGCCACTGGCTGTAGCCAGCAACCTGGATTATTAAGGCCTGACAGCCCAAACACATTTGCTTTTTTATATGACTGTACTACACGAGCTTTATCCCCTCCTTCCTGAGGATCCCCCCCCCCCCTTCCTGACCAGGCTATTTTTTGCATTACGGTGCTGCATTATTTTAATTGACAATTGTGCGGTCATGCAGCGCTGCACCCAAATTAAATTTACGTCCTTTCACCCCCCCCACGAATAGAGCTTTCTTTTGGTGGCATTTGATTTACCTCCTACGTTTTTTTTTATTTTTTGCTCTATAAACAAAAGACCACCAGTTTTGAGAAAAAAAACAATATTTTTGACTTTTTGCTATTAAACATATCCAGTTCAATAAATTTTTAAGAATCAGATTTTGTCCTAATACGTGTAAATGAATTGGTTAACGTGAAAATTATGGCGTCTACTAATGGCGGTGTATATATACTGGAATTTTTTTGTTCTTACTAGTAATGGCGGCGATCAGCAACTTGTGCGACTGCGGCGGGCATTCTGACACTGGGGGGGGAACCAACTTGGTGTCGCTGACATCCTCAGTGACACCAATACAGTGATCAGTGCTAATAAAAAGCACTGATACTGTACTAATGGCACTGGGCAGGAAGGGGTTAACATGAAGGGTGATCAAAGGGTTAGCTGTGTGCGTGCTTTACACTGTAAGCACACTGATTTGTAGGTCTGCTATGCAGAGCCACACAAAGCAGTGTGCAGGAGCTGACAGGAGAGAGATCTGTGTTTTTTTTTTTTTTTTTAAACACCGGTCTCTCCTTCGTCAAAAGATACTCGGCGATCACAGTGTGCAGGTGACAAATCACCGGCAGGGACCTGGTGATTGACAGCCGAGGCTGGCGCGGGTAGGGCATGTGCACCCTACCTGGAACTGCAAAATCGTGTGTGTGTGTGTGTGTGTGTGTGTGTATATGTGTATATATATATATATATATATAAATGTGATTTTGCACACCGTGCCACCCTGTAGCAGTATTTCTGCTATAGGGTGGTGCTGAAGCTGTTAAAGAGCATTTGATTACAGTCGTTGCACTGGAGCACCAGCTTTCCTTCTGCAACACTGATCATTATGTTCTGCCGGATGGGAAGGATTCCTGCAGGCAGGACAATAGAGCTGTGGGAGTAATTTTTCCCATCCACCTCAAGTGTGTGTGTGTGTGTGTGTGTGTGTGTGTGGTTTTTAACCTCAACGAAACAAAAATGTACAACTTATTTCCTGTCTTAAGCAGCCCATAGACAAATATTTTCTTTCCTTCCACCATGAGTGAAAGGAAAACCACTAGTTTTCCCCATCAGAATAGTCCGTGTTGATGGGGGAATTCCTCCCACGGTGCTATTGTGTTCTGCCGGCAGGGGGTGCTGGGAGCCTTCCTGGCCAGCAGAACACAATGATTACTGCTAGCTCCTCCAATCAAATGTAAAAAATTTGACAGGCTGGTTGTGCCCAAGTAGATCCAATCAGCCTGCCCCTACATGGATGGAATCTTGGCCGGTCCCTGCTGAACTGGCTGAATTTTGATCCTTGTATGGCCTGCTTTAGTCACTACTAGGAGGAGGGTGAGCAGAGCTGATGGGCAGAGGGAGCGTAGTGAAATAGACCTGAGTCTGTGCTGTGAGGGGAAAGCTGCATGGTCGTGGGGGGGGGGAGCAGAGTAAATTGAACTGCATAGAGAAGAATGTAAACTACTTTCTTCTTTTACAGCTTCAGCTGCAACTTTAATAAATATCCGAAATGCAAGGAAACACTTTGAGAAGCTGGAACGCGTGGATGGTCCTAAACACAGCCTTCTCATGCGCTGAGGATATACGCCAAGGTCACGAATTCCAGTACAGGCTCGTTATGGAGAGGACACCTCAGTACCCCATTTACAGTATAATGTTGTTGTTTTGGGAACACCAGTGGACTGCGGTGCTCAGGGACGCCCGGTGGACTGTGTACTTGAATGCAGCTCAGTCTACCTTCTGGTCCCCACATTGTCCTGGCTCCTTGTATGCAAATGCTGCTGATTGAGGCGGTCAACCGCATGCTCGTTTTCAAAGCTTTGTCTGGTCGCTAGTGACCTCACCAGCATGGAAGTGGTTTGAAGCTTCACTTGCATACATTTGCATACATTTTGGTCAGTACGTAACGCTGAACTCCAGGCAGATGTCACATTCCTTAACATGGGTAAAAATCTGAATTTGGCTTAGAATCCGCTTCTTGCATTCCCTATACAGCAGCAGCAATCCTTGGCAGAAGGAGGTGTAGGATCGGGAGCCACTCACCAGAGATATTCTTGGTCTCCTTTCACTGCCCAGCTAGCAAGCAAAGGGTGCGGAAAGGACACTGCTGTACGCCTCCTGCAACCTATAACTAGCAAAGAAAGTGGTGTCATCTGCCTGGCTGTGTCCATCTCAGAACTGGATGGACAAAAGGACAAACCCTTTGGCAGGTCAAAACGGCTGCTGTATATGTATTCAGCCGATTGTTTGGAGTTCAGCTTTACCGCCCCCCCTTCCCTAAGCAAAGCGTATGAAGACACAGGGCTGTACCTGATTACACAGGTCATTGGGCGTGTTTTTACAGGTTAGTGACCTACCTGACCTTCAATCCCCTAGGGCAGGCGACTTCCACATCACATCCAAGAATCATCGTGCTCCAAGTAAACGCTCGGTTTGCACTGAAAATATCTTCTGTTGGAAGATTGTGATAACTTGTGTTCAGATTTCCTACCTTGATGGACCCTCATCCACCTCCTTCTGCTTTTTGGACCGGTTCTGACCTCCTCTCTCCCTCTCAATATGGTTATGTGAATTCTTTGTAGATTTAAACAAGAAAATGACGACCGACCTTTTAAAACGACTCCGATTTTGTCCCTATTGTTTGTACATTGCATTGGTCCTTCATCTTAGTTGGAATAAAATTGAAATTTTTTTGATGCAAAAAAAACAATTATAAAAAAAAAGAAATGCGTTTTATGCTTCAGAATTAAAATATTTATGCTTGTTAAAACAGTGTCTGTTTTTTTTTTTTTTTAATAAAGTATTAAGGCTTCATTTAGACGTGCATCGACACCCCATTGCAGGTAATCTTTGTCATTGCAGCTGCATAGCTACAGCCATGACCGGGGTGCATGCCTCTGAAGGCACATTACCTGTTTTTGGACCTGTGCACCCGCTCCGGGATGTATTTCAAATTTTGACATATGCCTGTGTCCTCTTCATCCACCTCCTCTAGGCTGCCTGTGAGCAGCTCAGGGAGGATCTACAGTTGCAAGAAAAAGTATGTGAACCCCTTGGGATTACGTGGAGTTTTGCATGAATTGGGCATAAAATGTGCTCTGAACGTCATCTAAGTCACAACAATAGAAGAACACAGTCTGCTGAACATAATACTACACAAACATTAGATGTTGCCATGGTTTAATTGCACATAACAAGTAAACATTCACAGTGCAGGGAGGAAAAAGTATGTGAGGCCCTAGCTTAATGACTCCTCCCAGAGCTAATTGGAGCCAGGAGTGAGCCAACCTTGACTCCAATCAGTGTGATGATATTGGATGTGTTGCTGACAGCTGTCCTGCCCTTAAAAAACACACACCTGTTTTGGGTTTACTGGTTTCAAGAAGCACTGTCTGATGTGAACCATGCCTCGCAGAAAAGAGCTCTCAGAAGACCTACGATCAAGAATTGTTGACTTGCATGAAGCTGGAAAGGGTTACCAAAGTATCTCCAAAAGTCTTGATGTTCATGTGTCCACGGTAAGACAGACTGTCTACAAATGGAGAAAGTTTAGCACTGTTGCTACTCTCCCTAGGCGCGGTCGTCCTGTAAAAATGACTGCAAGAGCACAGCGTAGAATGCTGCATGAGGTAAAGAAGAATCCCAGAGTGTCAGCTAAAGACCTACAGAAATCTCTGGCACATGCTAACATTTTTGTTGACACATCTACAATAAGGAAAACATTAAACAAGAATGGAGTACATGGGAGGACACCACGGAGGAAGCCATTGCTGTCCAAAAAGAATATTGCAGCACGTTTGAAGTTTGCAAAAGAGCACCTGGATGTTCCACAGCACTACTGGCAAAATATACTGTGGACAGATGACACCAAGATTGAGTTGTTTGGGAAGAACACACAACACTATGTGTGGAGAAAAAAAGGCACAACACACCAACATCAAAACCTCATCCCCACTGTGAAACATGGCGGAGGGAGCATCATGGTTTGGGGCTGCTTTGCTGCCTCAGGGCCTGGACGGATTGTTGTCATTGATGGGAAAATGAATTCCAGAGTTTATCAAGACATTTTGCAGGAAAACGTATGACCATCTGTCCGCCAACTGAAGCTCCGCAGAGGATGGGTGATGCAACAGGACGATGACCCAAAGCATACAAGTAATTCAACAAAACAATGGCTGCAACAGCACAGAATACGCCTTCTGGAGTGGCCCAGTCAGAGTCCTGACCTCAACCCGATTGAAATGCTGTGGCATGACCTTAAGAGAGCGATTCACACCAGACATCCCAAGAATATTGCTACACTGAAACAGTTTTGTGAAGAGGAGTGGTCCAAAATGACTCCAGATCGTTGTGCAGGTCTGATCTGCAACTACAGGAAACGTTTGGTTGAGGTTATTGCTGCCAAAGGAGGGTCAACCAGTTATTAAGTCCAAAGGTTCACATACTTTTTCCTCCCTGCACTGTGAATGTTTACATGTTATGTGCAATTAAACCATGGCAACATCTAATGTTTGTGTAGTATCATGTTCAGCAGACTGTGTTCTTCTATTGTTGTGACTTAGATGATGTTCAGAGCACATTTTATACCCAATTCATGCAAAACTCCACGTAATCCGAAGGGGTTCACATACTTTTTCTTGCAACTGTAGCTGCCACCTGCACACAGAATGGGTGTTGATGCCCGTCTGAATGAAACTATAGGGCAGGGGTCTCCAAACTATGGCCCTCTAGGTTTTGAGGAACTACAAGTCCCATGAGGTCTTGCCAGCCACAGGCAAGACTCGCAATGGCATGATGGGATTTGTAGTACTTCAACAGCTGGATGGCCATAATTTGGAGACCCCTGCTATAGGGTTACGATACAAATACATACAACCTGTCAATGCTCATATAGTGAGAGTAGGCTGAGCGTTTCTTCAACGAATTCCCGCAAAGATAGACGATGATATCCAGAACTTTGGATATGTGAATATTTAACCAGCTTGGCTCCAGAAGATTTTACCCCCCCCCCCCCCTACATGCCCAGGTTATTTTTTGCTATTTGACGCTGCGTTACTTTAACTGGCAATTGTTTAGTCATGCAATGCTGTACCTCAATTAAATTTTGTATTTTTTTTTCCCTCCACCACACATATATAGAGCTTTCTTTTGATGGTATTTTGATCACCATTGGGTTTTTATTTATATAAATACAATGCCAAAGAAGTAAAAAAGCCATTTTACTTTGTTATAAAACCTCCAATAAAAAAGAAAAAAAAAAATCACAATTCTTCATAAATTTAGGCCAAAATGTATTCTGCTACCTGTCTTTGGCAAAAAAAAAAAAATCCAGTATCTGTACCATTTGCGTGAAAATTATAACATCTACAACCAATGATATAGATCCGTGGTCTCCAAACTGCGGCTCATGGGCCAGATGTGGCCCTTTGCTTACCGTTATCCGGCCCTTAGTGCACTGTTCGTTCCACTGATATGAGGCATGAAGCCTTCCCCTATCACTAATGATGAGACACCATCTCCCCCCCCCCCCCCCCCCCGATGTTGGGGCACTATTCCTTCCACTGACACCAACAATGGCGCACTATTCCTCCCAATGACACGGCACTATTCCTCCCACTGATACCAATGATGGGGCACTATTCCTCCCACTGACACCAATGATGGGGCACTATTCCTCCCACTGATACCAATGATGGGGCACTATTCCTCCCACTGACACCAATGATGGGGCACTATTCCTCCCACTGACACCAATGATGGGGCACTATTCCTCCCACTGACACCAATGATGGGGCACTATTCCTCCCACTGACACCAATGATGGGGCACTATTCCTCCCACTGACACCAATGACGGGGCACTATTCCTCCCACTGATACCAATGACGGGGCACTATTCCTCCCACTGACACCAATGACGGGGCACTATTCCTCCCACTGACACCAATGACGGGGCACTATTCCTCCCACTGACACCAATGACGGGGCACTATTCCTCCCACTGACACCAATGACGGGGCACTATTCCTCCCACTGACACCAATGACGGGGCACTATTCCTCCCACTGACACCAATGACGGGGCACTATTCCTCCCACTGACACCAATGACGGGGCACTATTCCTCCCACTGACACCAATGACGGGACACTATTCCTTCCACTGACACCAACGACGGGACACTATTCCACTGACACCAACGGTGGGGCACTATTCCTCCCACTGACACCAACGGTGGGGCACTATTCCTCCCACTGACACCAACGGTGGGGCACTATTCCTCCCACTGACACCAACGGTGGGGCACTATTCCTCCCACTGACACCAACGGTGGGGCACTATTCCTCCCACTGATACCAACGGTGGGGCACTATTACTCCCACTGACACCAACGATGGGGCACTATTCCTGCCACTGACACCAACGATGGGGCACTATTCCTTCCACTGACACCAGTGTCGGGGCACTGTTCCTCCCCGCTGATACCAGTGTCGGGGGGCTGTTCCTCCCCGCTGACACCAGTGTCGGGGCGCTGTTCCTCCCCGCTGACACCAGTGCCTCGGGGCGCTGTTGCTCCCTTTCACCAACACCAGTGCCCCGGGGAGCTGTTGCTCCCTTTCACCAACACCAGTGCCCTGGGGAGCTGTTGCTCCCTTGCACGGACCACAGGCTCCAATTATTTGGTGCGAGCTATCGCTGGCCGACACGGGAGATCACATGACTGGAGCGCGCTGAAAATAGGGGTATACAGTTTTTTTAGGTTAGTTATCATAGGTGTTAGGAGGGGGGAGGGGACAGTTTTTAGGCTAGCTAGGTGTAACCTGGGATTCCAGTTTAGGTTAAATATTTCGTTTAGGTGGCTTTGACATTTTTTTTTCATCCTGTTTATGTAATGGGCAGCGTCACTGACCAATAGCATTTGCATGCAATTTCATCAATTAAAGTACGTTTTTGCTGGTTGGTCAGTATGTACCCTGTCCACAACCTTTTTAAAATTAAAAAAAAAAAAAAAAAAGTAAATTTAAAAAAAAACATTTGTCATTTTGTGTTTATTTTTTGACATTTTATTTTTATTTGTTTTAAAAGTAAACAGTACAACACATGACTGTGAGTCAGTCCAACATGGACGCATAGTTAAATTACAGCCAAAAAACACAAAAAGGGAAAGATAATCATCAAAATACACCTGTGGCCCCACACCTCAGGAGAAAGCAAGGATGTATACCCACCCCACCTGTAATACATCAAGATACCAGAAGTACATATTCCACATGTCCTCCATAGCTATAGAAACGTTCTCCATTTGTAGACAGTCTGTCTTACCGTGGACACATGAACATCAAGGCTTTTGAAGATACTTTTGTAACCCTTTCCAGCTTCATGCAAGTCAACAATTCTTGATCGTAGGTCTTCTGAGAGCTCTTTTCTGCGAGGCATGGTTCACATCAAACAGTGCTTCTTGAAACCAGTAAACCCAAAACAGATGTGTGTTTTGTAAGGGCAGGACAGCTGTCAGCAACACATCCAATATCATCACACTGATTGGAGTCAAGGTTGGCTCACTCCTGGCTCCAATTAGGAGAAGTCATTAAGCTAGGGCCTCACATACTTTTTCCTCCCTGCACTGTGAATGTTTACGTGTTATGTGCAATTAAACCATGGTAACATCTAATGTTTGTGTAGTATTATGTTCAGCAGACTGTGTTCTTCTATTGTTGTGACTTAGATGACATTCAGAGCACATTTTATGCCCAATTCATGCAAAACTCCACGTAATCCCAAGGGGTTCACATACATTTTCTTGCAACTGTATTTATTTACCGGTACCTCCAGGGTGCCCATCCTATATGTGGTTTCTGTATCTAGTGAGTCAGGTGTGTTGGTAGGAGTTTATTCTTCTGACTCCACACTTGTTCTGGGTCATTGATGCAGTGATAGTGAGCTGATGCTAAGCTAAGCCAACAGGTTCTGGGGGTTTCCCAGGGCCCCCTTCATCCAGACTAAGAGTACACTTTTTACAATCAGTACTTTTGTTTTTAACTTTTAATGCATTTTCTTAAAGATATAAAATACCATAATAAAGGGTAAAAGTTGTTCTACAGATCTAGCCTTGAAGGTCATATACAGTTAGGTCCATATACATTTGGACACAGGCACAATTTTGGATTTTTTCACGTATTTACCAAAACATTCAAGCTATAGTTCTATAATGGATACGGACTGAAAGTGCACACTCTCAGGATTAATTTGAGGGTACGTACATCCAGATTGGAGGAAGGGTTTAGGCATTACAGCTCTTAAGAGTAGCTATCTCCCCCCCCCCCTTTTTTTTTTTTTTTCTTTCTTTTTTTTCTTTTTTCAAGGGACCAAAAGTAATTGGACAATTGAATCGAAAGCTGTTCCATGGCCAGGTGTGGGCTACTCCTCTGTTATTTCTTCATCAATTAAGCAGGTAAAAGGTCTGGAGTTGATTCTAAGTGCGGTATTTGTATTCTATTGCTGTGAACCTACATCATGCGTTCAAAGGAGCCGTCCATGCAAGTGAAACAGGCCATTGTAAGGCTTCAAAAATGAAACAAATCCATCAGAGAGATCGCAGCAACATTAGGAGTGGCCAAATCAACAGTTTGGTACATTCTGAGGAAAGAAGAACGCACTAGTTGTAGCAATTGTACGTACAGAGATGGATGCAAATCTCCAATTTGCTAAAGGCCCTCCATCTTGTATCATTTCTACTCCAAATCAGCTCCCCTCTCCGTTGAGTGACATGTGGTCCCTGTGTGCTGGGTTCAGAAATGCACAGGCATCAGGCCCAGTGGGACAGCTTCATGGTTATAAACCCCAATTCGCCTGGGCCCAGTATGTCTGTGAGACTCTTGCTTGGAGGTGATCGTAAAGCTATAAACCAGTCCTTCACTGGACTTCAAATGCATTCCAGGATAGCCGTAAAACAGACATCACATTTAAAACCCACTTTTCCATATAATTTCATATCTGGAGATGGGACATAATTACAATCTAATAAAGCATATATTCGGATAGCTCAGTTTAATGCAAGTCGCCTGATATCTTACACCCCTAGTTGAAGTCTACAGGAGAGCAGAAAGCCATATAGTTCTAGCTGAAATAGTGAGATATGGCATGTTTGATGTCTGGACGTTCAGGATATCATTTTGCATATTAATCTACTAGTGGCTAGGCTGCTGCATGTACCTAAGTTATTGACCATGGTATAACTTGGGAGGGATTTGGTCATAGGCTGAGTTCCCCACCTAAAAACACCCCAAATGAGGCGATTGGTTTTCTGCTGTAAGGAGACGCCCTGCTGAGTTCCTAGAAAAAGGCTGTTATGCTTGACATGTATGCTGTTATGCTTGACAATGATATCCTGAACGATGTCTGGACGTTCAGGATATCATTTTGCATATTAATCTACTAGTGGCTAGGCTGCTGCATGTACCTAAGTTATTGACCATGGTATAACTTGGGAGGGATTTGGTCATAGGCTGAGTTCCCCACCTAAAAACACCCCAAATGAGGCGATTGGTTTTCTGCTGTAAGGAGACGCCCTGCTGAGTTCCTAGAAAAAGGCTGTTATGCTTGGAGCAGTAAGTTGCGCATGCGCCATTCACGCTATATAAGCTTACTATGGACATCCGTTGGTACAGGCACACCCCTTATGATTAATTGCGTGGTATGAAACGCATCAAGGAGGAGTCGTACGCCGTGACGTCATGCCGCCGGAGCCTCAAGTAGGTCCGGTGGCCATCTTTGAACTTGGATGGCCAGTGTAATGGGAGTCACTTTGGGTGGGGAGCCCATGGAACACAGCCCCCTTTGGAGAGGTGGGGAGACCCGGCTCAGCTCCCCATATCCCTATTGTGTGTAAGTCACTCTGTGCCTGTTAGGGGTACAGGGTGAAATGTCTTCATATTGTGTAAACATGTATAGGTGGAGTGTGGGGGTTGTTCATTGTTTACTGCCAGGTGGTCCCATTGTTCTCTTGTGTCTTGCTTGCCAGCAAACTATTATGGGATGTATGTGTTTATGTGTATTGGTGGGAGGTGTCAGCTGTGTGACTCTTGTTACTAGATTTGGTTTGCCCCGCCCTGTGTCCTTTTGCAGAGAGGGGGGTTGTTTCCTTGAATGTATATATCTTGTGTCTGTGTTAAAATAAAGCAGTCCATTTCCTGTTTTAATACAAGTCTGGTGCTGTCTCATCTTGTATGGCCATCGGTGGTGTCTGTGGATCTGTGTTTGGACAGGGAAGCGGGAATCTAACGGAAATACCCTAGTGCAGTCGGGGTCTGGTTCCGTTACAGTCAGTGTGTTTGGCTACTACTGCTATCTCATATTTATGCTTTTTATATACCCAAGTGGATGGCTACAAATGTTTATTTAATAAATTACTTCTAAATTACTACACTATGGGCATCCTTTTCTTTGGCTCCATTCTGAGCTAAACAATCCACAAAGCCCATTGCGGAGGATGGCTGCAGTACTGCATATAACCCAGAGGAGGGAGATTCCTGCCCAGACTGTTTCAACCTTAAAGGGGACCTCCGGCTGACCACACTTTATGCATATACAGTCAGGTCCATAAATATTGGGACATCGACACAATTCTAACATTTTTGGCTCTATACACCACCACAATGGATTTGAAATGAAACAAACAAGATGTGCTTTAACTGCAGACTGTCAACTTTAATTTGAGGGTATTTACATCCAAATCAGGTGAACGGTGTAGGAATTACAACAGTTTGCTTATGTGCCTCCCACTTGTTAAGGGACCAAAAGTAATGGGACCGAATAATAATCATAAATCAAACTTTCACTTTTTAATACTTGGCTGCAAATCCTTTGCAGTCAATTACAGCCTGAAGTCTGGAATGCATAGACATCACCAGACGCTGGGTGTCATCCCTGGTGATGCTCTGCCAGGCCTCTACTGCAACTATCTTCAGTTCCTGCTTGTTCTTGGGGCATTTTCCCTTCAGTTTTGTCTTCAGCAAGTGAAATGCTCAATCGGATTCAGGTCAGGTGATTGACTTGGCCATTGCAGAACATTCCACTTCTTTGGTGTCTTTTGCAGTCTGCTTTGGGTCATTGTCCATCTGCCCTGTGAAGCGTCCAATGAGTTCTGAAGCATTTGGCTGAATATGAGCCGATAATATTCCCGAAACACTTCAGAATTCATCCTGCTGCTTCTGTCAGCAGTCACATCATCAATAAATACAAGAGAAGCAGTTCCATTGGCAGCCATACATGCCCACGCCATGACACTACCACCACCATGCTTCACTGATGAGGTGGTATGCTTAGGACCATGAGCAGTTCCTTCTCCATCCTCTTCTCTTCCCATCACTCTGGTACAAGTTGATCTCGGTCTCATCTGTCCATAGGATGTTGTTCCAGAACTGTGAAGGCTTTTTTACATGTCGTTTGGCAAACTCTAATCTGGCCTTCCTGTTTTTGAGGCTCACCAATGGTTTCCATCTTGTGGTGAACCCTCTGTATTCACTCTGGTGAAGTCTTCTCTTGATTGGTGACTTTGACACACATACACCTACCTCCTGGGGAGTGTTCTTGATCTGGCCAACTGTTGTGAAGGGTGTTTTCTTCACCAGGGAAAGAATTCTTCGCTCATCCACCACAGTTGTTTTCCGTGGTCTTCCGGGTCTTTTGGTGTTGCTGAGCTCACCGGTGCGTTCCTTCTTTTTAAGAATGTTCCAAACAGTTGTTTTGGCCACGCCTAATGTTTTTGCTATCTCTCTGATGGGTTTGTTTTGTTTTTTCAGCCTAATGATGGCTTCACTGATAGTGACAGCTCATTGGATCTCATCTTGAGAGTTGACAGCAACAGATTCCAAATGCAAATAGCACACTTGAAATGAACTCTGGACCTTTTATCTGCTCATTGTAATTGGGATAATGAGGGAATAACACACACCTGGCCGTGAAACAGCTGAGAAGCCAATTGTCCCATTACTTTTGGTCCCTTAACAAGTGGGAGGCACATATGCAAACTGTTGTAATTCCTACACCGTTCACCTGATTTGGATGTAAATACCCTCAAATTAAAGCTGACAGTCTGCAGTTAAAGCACATCTTGTTTGTTTCATTTCAAATCCATTGTGGTGGTGTATAGAGCCAAACATGTTAGAATTGTGTCGATGTCCCAATATTTATGGACCTGACTGTACATGCGTATTGTAAATACGCATCTGGTGAGTGCGTATTCTTACTATATCCCTGGCACATCACTAAATTATCCTATTTGGCATAAGGAATAACACTTATGATCACTCATATACGGATCTTCACCTATTGCCACAGTTTTATGGACATTTTTTGATTGTCACTTGTTCGTACTAGGACTGTACATGACCTATTCGTAGCACTTTATCAGTCAATTTTTGCACATTTCAGTTTGTATTTATTACGCACTCTCGTGTGAACACATTATTAGACTGTCATTTATTTATGAGCGCTGCACTTATTATTACTATATGGCTTCCACTGGCACTGGGTCATTGGTGTTTATTGATGATGTGACTGAAGACAGAAGCAGCCGGATGAATTCTGCAGTGTATGCAAAGACGGAAATGGTCTTTATCAGGGTTTCTCAAACTACGGCCTGCGGGCCACATGCGGCCCGCGGAGGACATTTATCCGGCCCGCCGGGCAGGG
Organism: Staurois parvus; assembly: GCF_062004578.1. Classification (NCBI taxonomy): domain Eukaryota; kingdom Metazoa; phylum Chordata; class Amphibia; order Anura; family Ranidae; genus Staurois; species Staurois parvus. The sequence goes on along the minus strand of NW_028319904.1, from coordinate 282,892 downwards.
GCGTATCTGCCGTGAGGCAAGGGACTAGGGTTTGGCAGGTCCCGACCTAAAATCATCGGGAGGGCAGCCGCCGAGCAGAGGCATGCACTATTCTGTCTCTCTGCCCTCTCCTCTCTGAGCTGCGGAAGTTACATGTGTGTGTATGGGGCCCGGAGAGCGCTGCTCCTTTGTGTGCGATGATCGGATCAGGTAGGATGGGGATGGCCGGGGATTTACAGCGGGATTTACACCCAGGGTGACACGTTGTCTGCCAGCCTGGGAGGGGGGAGGTGAGAAGGGGACAAGTTAGTCTGGAGAGCGGCACTTCTCACATATCTGGGACCCCGGGCTGTCACCAGGATATGAAGGTGACTCCGGACTACACATCCAGGAAGGGAACATTCCACAGGAGGACCGACACTCCTCATATATGGAGTCCATCCTCATTATCAGTATTCACCCAAAACTCTCTGTACTCTGCTCCATACATGGGGGGGGGGTCAGTGTTTATAGAATAGAGGGGGGGTCAGTGTATATAGAATAGATGGGGTCATGGGGGGGTCAGTGTATATAGAATAGATGGGGTCATGGGGGGGTCAGTGTATATAGAATAGATGGGGTCATGGGGGGGTCAGTGTTTATAGAATAGAGGGGGGGTCAGTGTATATAGAATAGATGGGGCCATAGGGCGGGGTCAGTGTATATAGAATAGATGGGGTCATAGGGCGGGGTCAGTGTATATAGAATAGATGGGGTCATGGGGGGGTCAGTGTAAAAAGAATAGATGGGGTCATGGGGGGGTCAGTGTATATAGAATAGATGGTGGGGGTCAGTGTATATAGAATAGATGGGGTCATGGGGGGGTCAGTGTATATAGAATAGATGGTGGGGGTCAGTGTATATAGAATAGATGGGGTCATGGGGGGGTCAGTGTATATAGAATAGATGGGGTCAGTGTATATAGAATAGATGGGGTCATGGGGGGGTCAGTGTATATAGAATAGATGGGGTCATGGGGGGTCAGTGTATATAGAATAGATGGGGTCAGTGTATATAGAATAGATGGGGTCATGGGGGGGTCAGTGTATATAGAATAGATGGGGTCATGGGGGGGTCAGTGTATATAGAATAGATGGGGTCATGGGGGGGTCAGTGTATATAGAATAGATGGGGTCATGGGGGGTCAGTGTATATAGAATAGATGGGGTCAGTGTATATAGAATAGATGGGGTCATGGGGGGGTCAGTGTATATAGAATAGATGGGGTCATGGGGGGGTCAGTGTATATAGAATAGATGGGGTCATGGGGGGGTCAGTGTATATAGAATAGATGGTGGGGGTCAGTGTATATAGAATAGATGGGGTCATGGGGGGGTCAGTGTATATAGAATAGATGGGGTCATGGGGGGGGTCAGTGTATATAGAATAGATGGGGGGGTCAGTGTATATAGAATAGATGGGGTCAATGTATATAGAATAGATGGGGGGGTCAGTGTATATAGAATAGATGGGGTCATGGGGGGGTCAGTGTATATAGAATAGATGGGGTCATGGGGGGGTCAGTGTATATAGAATAGATGGGGTCAGTGTATATAGAATAGATGGGGTCATGGGGGGGTCAGTGTATATAGAATAGATGGGGTCAGTGTATATAGAATAGATGGGGTCATGGGGGGGTCAGTGTATATAGAATAGATGGGGTCAGTGTATATAGAATAGATGGGGTCATGGGGGGGGTCAGTGTATATGGAAAAGATGAGGGGGGGTCAGTGTATATACTATATACACTGACCCCCCCATGACCCCATCTATTCTATATACACTGACCCCCCCATGACCCCATCTATTCTATATACACTGACCCCCCCCTCTCCCCCCATCTATTCTATATACACTGACCCCCCCATGACCTCATCTATTCTATATACACTGACCCCCACCATCTATTCTATATACACTGACCCCCCCATGACCTCATCTATTCTATATACACTGACCCCCACCTTCTATTCTATATACACTGACCCCCCCATGACCTCATCTATTCTATATACACTGACCCCCACCTTCTATTCTATATACACTGACCCCCCCATGACCTCATCTATTCTATATACACTGACCCCCCCTCTCCCCCCATCTATTCTATATACCGTATTTGCCGGCGTATAAAACAACTTTTTAACCCATGAAAATCTTCTGAAAAGTCGGGGGTCGTCTTATACGCCGGTATACGGTGAGCCGGTGTCAGGGCGGCACTTTTTCGAGCGGCGGCGTGGTGGCGGAAGGGTCACTAAGTACAGGGGCGGGCAGGGGGCTGCTGTACCTTACCTGGCTCCGGTCCCACGACGATCCGGTCCAGGAAGCGCGGCTGCTCCTTCTTTCAGTTCGGCCGCTCGATGGTCACGCGTCCGCTCAGCTCCGCCTCCTCACCGGTGATTGGGAGCCAGCACTGGAAAGGAACACAGGCGACCAATCACCGGCGAGGAGGCGGAGCCGAACGGCCCCGCGAAAATCGAGTGAGGGAGCGGCCAGTAAGTGTGCAGCAGCACCATGCTGTGACACTCTTGGCACTATTCCTCCCCCACTGACACCAACGATGGGGCACTATTCCTCCCCCACTGACACCAATGATGGGGCACTATTCCTCCCCCACTGACACCAACGATGGGGCACTATTCCTCCCCCACTGACACCAATGATGGGGCACTCTTCCTCCCACTGACACCAATGATGGGGCACTATTTCACCCACTGACACCAATGATGGGGCACTATTCCTCCCCCACTGACACCAACGATGGGGCACTATTCCTCTCCCCCACTGACACCAACGATGGGGCACTATTCCTCTCCCCCACTGACACCAACGATGGGGCACTATTCCTCCCACTGATACCAATGATGGGGCACTATTCCTCCCACTGACACCAATGATGGGGCACTATTCCTCCCACTGACACCAATGATGGGGCACTATTCCTCCCACTGACACCAATGATGGGGCACTATTCCTCCCACTGATACCAATGATGGGGCACTATTCCTCCCACTGACACCAATGATGGGGCACTATTCCTCCCACTAACACCAATGATGGGGCACTATTCCTCCCACTGACACCAATGATGAGGCACTATTCCTCCCACTTACACCAATGATGGGGCACTATTCCTCCCACTGACACCAATGATGGGGCACTATTCCTCCCACTGACACCAATGATGGGGCACTATTCCTCACACTGATACCAATGATGAGGCACTATTCCTCCCACTGACACCAACGATGGGGCACTATTCCTCTCCCACTGACACCAATGATGGGGCACTATTCCTCTCCCCCACTGACACTAACGATGGGGCACTATTCCTCCCCCCACTGACACCAACGATGAGGCATTATTCCTCTCCCCCACTGACACCAACGATGGGGCACTATTCCTCCCCCACAGACACCAACGATGGGGCACTATTCCTCTCCCACTGACACCAACGATGGGGCACTATTCCTCTCCCCCACTGACACTAACGATGGGGCACTATTCCTCCCCCCACTGACACCAACAATGGGGCACTATTCCTCTCCCCCACTGACACTAACGATGGTGCACTATTCCTCCCCCACTGACACCAACGATGGGGCACTATTCCTCTCCCCCACTGACACCAACGATGGGGCACTATTCCTCCCCCACTGACACCAACGATGGGGCACTATTCCTCTCCCCCACTGACACTAACGATGGGGCACTATTCCTCTCCCCCACTGACACCAATGATGGGGCACTATTCCTCTCCCCCACTGACACCAACAATGGGGCACTATTCCTCTCCCCCACTGACACCAATGATGGGGCACTATTCCTCCCACTGACACCAATGATGGGGCACTATTCCTCCCACTGACACCAATGATGGGGCACTATTCCTCCCACTGATACCAATGATGGGGCACTATTCCTTCCACTGATACCAATGATGGGGCACTATTCCTTCCACTGACACCAATGATGGGGCACTATTCCTCCCACTGACACCAATGATGGGGCACTATTCCTCCCACTGACACCAATGATGGGGCACTATTCCTCCCACTGACACCAATGATGGGGCACTCTTCCTCCCACTGACACCAATGATGGGGCACTATTTCACCCACTGACACCAATGATGGGGCACTATTCCTCCCCCACTGACACCAACGATGGGGCACTATTCCTCTCCCCCACTGACACCAACGATGGGGCACTATTCCTCTCCCCCACTGACACCAATGATGGGGCACTATTCCTCCCACTGATACCAATGATGGGGCACTATTCCTCCCACTGACACCAATGATGGGGCACTATTCCTCCCACTGACACCAATGATGGGGCACTATTCCTCCCACTGACACCAATGATGGAGCACTATTCCTCCCACTGACACCAATGATGGGGCACTATTCCTCCCACTGACACCAATGATGGGGCACTATTCCTCCCACTGACACCAATGATGGGGCACTATTCCTCCCACTGACACCAATGATGGGCCACTATTCCTCCCACTGACACCAATGATGGGGCACTATTCCTCCCACTGATACCAATGATGGTGCACTATTCCTCCCACTGACAACAATGATGGGGAACTATTCCTCCCACTGACACTAATGATGGGACACTATTCCTCCCACTGACACCAATGATGGGGCACTATTCCTCCCACTGACACCAATGATGGGGCACTATTCCTCCCACTGACACCAATGATGGGGCACTATTCCTCCCACTGATACCAATGATGGGGCGCTATTCCTCCCACTGAAACAAATGATGGGGCGCTATTCCTCCCACTGACACCAATGATGGGGCGCTATTCCTCCCACTGATACCAATGATGGGACGCTATTCCTCCCACTGACACCAATGATGGGGCACTATTCCTCCCACTGATACCAATGATGGGGCGCTATTCCTCCCACTGACACCAATGATGGGGCGCTATTCCTCCCACTGACACCAATGATGGGGCGCAATTCCTGCCACTGACACTAATGATGGGGCGCTATTCCTCCCACTGACACCAATGATGGGGCGCTATTCCTCCCACTGACACCAATGATGGGGCACTATTCCTCCTCCACTGACACCAACGATGGGGCACTATTCCTCCTCCACTGACACCAACGATGGGGCACTATTCCTCTCCCACTGACACCAATGATGGGGAACTATTCCTCCCACTGACACCAATGATGGGACACTATTCCTCCCACTGACACCAATGATGGGGCACTATTCCTCCCACTGACACCAATGATGGGGCACTATTCCTCCCACTGACACCAATGATGGGGCACTATTCCTCCCACTGATACCAATGATGGGGCGCTATTCCTCCCACTGACACAAATGATGGGGCGCTATTCCTCCCACTGACACCAATGATGGGGCGCTATTCCTCCCACTGATACCAATGATGGGACGCTATTCCTCCCACTGATACCAATGATGGGGCATTATTCCTCCCACTGACACCAATGATGGGGCACTATTCCTCCCACTGACACCAATGATGGGGCACTATTCCTCCCACTGACACCAATGATGGGGCACTATTCCTCCCACTGACACCAATGATGGGGCACTATTCCTCCCACTGACACCAATGATGGGGCACTATTCCTCCCACTGATACCAATGATGGGGCACTATTCCTCCCAATGACACCAATGATGGGGCACTATTCCTCCCACTGACACCAATGATGGGGCACTATTCCTCCCACTGACACCAATGATGAGGCACTATTCCTCCCACTGACACCAATGATGGGGCACTATTCCTCCCACTGACACCAATGATGGGGCACTATTCCTCCCACTGACACCAATGATGGGGCACTATTCCTCACACTGATACCAATGATGGGGCACTATTCCTCCCACTGACACCAATGATGGGGCACTATTCCTCCCACTGACACCAATGATGGGGCACTATTCCTCCCACTGATACCAGTGATGGGACACTATTCCTGCCACTGATACCAATGATGGGGCACTATTCCTCCCACTGATACCAATGATGGGGCACTATTCCTCCCACTGACACCAATGATGGGGCGCTATTCCTCCCACTGACACCAATGACGGGGCGCTATTCCTCCCACTGATACCAATGATGGGGCGCTATTCCTCCCACTGACACCAATGATGGGGCGCAATTCCTGCCACTGACACCAATGATGGGGCGCTATTCCTCCCACTGACACCAATGATGGGGCGCTATTCCTCCCACTGACACTAATGATGGGACACTATTCCTCCCACTGATACCAATGATGGGGCACGATTCTTTCCACTGACACCAATGTTGGGGCACTATTCCGAGGAATAGTGCCCCATCATTGGTATCAGTGGGAGGAATAGTGCCTCGTCATTGGTGTCAGTGGGAGGAATCGTGCCCCATCATTGGTGTCAGTGGGAGGAATAGTGCCCCGTCATTGGTATCAGTGGGAGGAATAGTGCCCCGTCATTGGTGTCAGCGGGAGGAATAGTGCCCCATCATTGGTGTCAGTGGGAGGAATAGTGCCACATCATTGGTGTCAGTGGGAGTTATAGTGTCCCATCATTGGCATCAGTGGGAGGAATAGTGCCCCATCATTGGTGTCAGTGGGAGGAATAGTGCCCCATCATTGGTATCAGTGGGAGGAATAGTGCCCCATCATTGGTATCAGTGGGAGGAATAGTGTGCCATCATTGGTATCCGTGGAGGAATAGTGCCCCGTCATTGGTGTCAGTGGGAGGAATAGTGCCCCATCATTGGTATCAGTGGGAGGAATAGTGTCTTGTATCATTGGTATCAGTGGGAGGAATGGTGCCCCATCATTGGTGTCAGTGGGAGGAATGGTGCCCCATCATTGGTGTCAGTGGGAGGAATGGTGCCCCATCATTGGTGTCAGTGGGAGGAATGGTGCCCCATCATTGGTGTCAGTGGGAGGAATAGTGTCTTGTATCATTGGTATCAGTGGGAGGAATGATGCCCCATCATTGGTGTCAGTGGGAGGAATGGTGCCCCATCATTGGTGTCAGTGGGAGGAATGGTGCCCCATCATTGGTGTCAGTTGGAGGAATGGTGCCCCATCATTGGTGTCAGTGGGAGGAATGGTGCCCCATCATTGGTGTCAGTGGGAGGAATGGTGCCCCATCATTGGTATAAGTGGGAGGAATGGTGCCCCATCATTGGTGTCAGTGGGAGGAATGGTGCCCCATCATTGGTGTCAGTGAGAGGAATGGTGCCCCATCATTGGTATCAGTGGGGGGAATAGTGTCCCATCATTGGTGTCAGTGGGAGGAATAGTGCCCCATCATTGGTGTCAGTGGGAGGAATAGCGCCCCATCATTGGTATCAGTGGGAGGAATAGTGTCCCATCATTGGTGTCAGTGGGAGGAATAGTGCCCCATCATTGGTATCAGTGGAAGGAATAGTGCCTCATCATTGGTGTCAGTGGGAGGAATAATGTCCCATCATTGGTGTCAGTGGGAGGAAAAATGCCCCATCATTGGTGTCAGTGGGAGGAATAATGCCCCATCATGGGTGTCAGTGGGAGGAATAATGCCCCATCATTGGTGTCAGTGGGAGGAATAGTGCCCCATCATTGGTGTCAGTGGGAGGAATAGTGCCCCATCATTGGTGTCAGTGGGAGGAATAGTGCCCCATCATTGGTGTCAGTGGGAGGAATAGTGTCCCATCATTGGTATCAGTGGGAGGAATAGTGTCCCATCATTGGTGTCAGTGGGAGGAATAGTGCCCCATCATTGGTATCAGTGGGAGAAATAGTGTCCCATCATTGGTGTCAGTGGGAGGAATAGTGCCCCATCATTGGTATCAGTGGGAGGAATAGTGTCCCATCATTGGTGTCAGTGGGAGGAATGGTGCCCCATCATTGGTGTCAGTGGGAGGAATAGTGCCCCATCATTGGTATCAGTGGGGGGAATAGTGTCCCATCATTGGTGTCAGTAGGAGGAATGGTGCCCCATCATTGGTGTCAGTGGGATTAATAGTGCCCCATCATTGGTATCAGTGGGGGGAATAGTGTCCCATCATTGGTGTCAGTGGGAGGAATAGTGTCTTGTATCATTGGTGTCAGTGGGAGGAATAATGTCCCATCATTGGTGTCAGTGGGAGGAATAAAGCCCCATCATTGGTGTCAGTGGGAGGAATAGTGCCCCATCATTGGTATCAGTGGGGGGAATAGTGTCTTGTATCATTGGTGTCAGTGGGAGGAATAATGCCCCATCATTGGTGTTAGTGGGAGGAATAATGCCCCATCATTGGTATCAGTGGGAGGAATAGTGCCCCCTCATTGGTGTCAGTGGGAGGAATAGTGCCCCATCATTGGTGTCAGCGGGAGGAATAGTGCCCCATCATTGGTGTCAGTGGGAGGAATAGTGCCCCCTCATTGGTGTCAGTGGGAGGAATAGTGCCCCATCATTGGTGTCAGCGGGAGGAATGGTGCCCCATCATTGGTGTCAGTGGGAGGAATGGTGCCCCATCATTGGTGTCAGTGGGAGGAATAGTGCCCCATCATTGGTGTCAGTGGGAGGAATGGTGCCCCATCATTGGTGTCAGTGGGAGGAATAATGCCCCATCATTGGTATCAGTGGGAGGAATAGTGCCCCCTCATTGGTGTCAGTGGGAGGAATAGTGCCCCATCATTGGTGTCAGTGGGAGGAATAGTGCCCCATCATTGGTGTCAGTGGGAGGAATAGTGCCCCATCATTGGTGTCAGTGGGAGGAATAGTGCCCCATCATTGGTGTCAGTGGGAGGAATAGTGCCCCATCATTGGTGTCAGTGGGAGGAATAGTGCCCCATCATTGGTGTCAGTGGGAGGAATGGTGCCCCATCATTGGTGTCAGTGGGAGGAATGGTGCCCCATCATTGGTGTCAGTGGGAGGAATAGTGTCCCATCATTGGTATCAGTGGGAGGAATAGTGCCCCATCATTGGTGTCAGTGGGAGGAATAGTGCCCCATCATTGGTATCAGTGGAGGAATAGTGCCCCATCATTGGTATCAGTGGGAGGAATAGTGCCCCATCATTGGTGTCAGTGGGAGGAATAGTGCCCCATCATTGGTGTCAGAGCGAGGAATCGTGCCCCATCATTGGTATCAGTGGGAGGAATAGTGCCCCATCATTGGTATCAGTGGGAGGAATAGTGTCCCATCATTGGTGTCAGTGGGAGGAATAGTGCCCCATCATTGGTATCAGTGGGAGGAATAGTGCCCCATCATTGGTATCAGTGGGGGGAATAGTGTCCCATCATTGGTGTCAGTGGGAGGAATAGTGTCTTGTATCATTGGTGTCAGTGGGAGGAATAATGTCCCATCATTGGTGTCAGTGGGAGGAATAATGCCCCATCATTGGTATCAGTGGGAGGAATAGTGCCCCATCATTGGTGTCAGTGGGAGAAATAGTGCCCCATCATTGGTGTCAGTGGGAGGAATAGTGCCCCATCATTGGTGTCAGTGGGAGGAATAGTGCCCCATCATTGGTGTCAGTGGGAGGAATAGTGCCCCATCATTGGTGTCAGCGGGAGGAATGGTGCCCCATCATTGGTGTCAGCGGGAGGAATAGTGCCCCATTATTGGTGTCAGTGGGAGGAATAGTGCCCCATCATTGGTGTCAGTGGGAGGAATAGTGCCCCATCATTGGTGTAGGTGGGAGGAATAGTGCCCCATCATTGGTGTCAGTGGGAGGAATAGTGCCCCATCATTGGTGTCAGTGGGAGGAATAGTGCCCCATCATTGGTGTCAGTGGGAGGAATAGTGCCCCATCATTGGTGTCAGTGGGAGGAATAGTGCCCCATCATTGGTATCAGTGGGAGAAATAGTGTCCCATCATTGGTATCAGTGGGAGGAATAGTGCCCCATCATTGGTGTCAGTGGGAGGAATAGTGCCCCATCATTGGTGTCAGTGGGAGGAATAGTGCCCCATCATTGGTATCAGTGGGAGGAATAGTGCCCCATCATTGGTGTCAGAGCGAGGAATAGTGTCCCATCATTGGTATCAGTGGGAGGAATAGTGCCCCATCATTGGTATCAGTGGGAGGAATAGTGCCCCATCATTGGTGTCAGTGGGAGGAATAGTGCCCCATCATTGGTGTAGGTGGGAGGAATAGTGCCCCATCATTGGTGTCAGTGGGAGGAATAGTGCCCCATCATTGGTGTCAGTGGGAGGAATAGTGCCCCATCATTGGTGTCAGTGGGAGGAATAGTGCCCCATCATTGGTGTCAGCGGGAGGAATGGTGCCCCATCATTGGTGTCAGCGGGAGGAATAGTGCCCCATTATTGGTGTCAGTGGGAGGAATAGTGTCTTGTATCATTGGTGTCAGTGGGAGGAATAGTGCCCCATCATTGGTGTCGGTGGGAGGAATAGTGTCCCATCATTGGTATCAGTGGGAGGAATAGTGCCCCATCATTGGTATCAGTGGGAGGAATAGTGTCCCATCATTGGTGTCAGTGGAAGGAATACTACCCCATCATTGGTGTCAGTGGGAGGAATAGTGCCCCATCATTGGTATCAGTGGGAGGAATAGTGCCCCATCATTGGTATCAGTGGGAGGAATAGTGCCCCATCATTGGTGTCAGTGGGAGGAATAGTGCCCCATCATTGGTGTCAGAGCGAGGAATAGTGTCCCATCATTGGTATCAGTGGGAGGAATAGTGCCCCATCATTGGTGTCAGTGGGAGGAATAGTGCCCCATCATTGGTGTCAGTGGGAGGAATAGTGCCCCATCATTGGTGTCAGTGGGAGGAATAGTGCCCCATCATTGGTGTCAGTGGGAGGAATAGTGCCCCATCATTGGTGTCAGTGGGAGGAATAGTGCCCCATCATTGGTGTCAGTGGGAGGAATAGTGCCCCATCATTGGTGTCAGTGGGAGGAATGGTGCCCCATCATTGGTGTCAGTGGGAGGAATGGTGCCCCATCATTGGTGTCAGTGGGAGGAATAGTGTCCCATCATTGGTATCAGTGGGAGGAATAGTGCCCCATCATTGGTGTCAGTGGGAGGAATAGTGCCCCATCATTGGTATCAGTGGAGGAATAGTGCCCCATCATTGGTATCAGTGGGAGGAATAGTGCCCCATCATTGGTGTCAGTGGGAGGAATAGTGCCCCATCATTGGTGTCAGAGCGAGGAATCGTGCCCCATCATTGGTATCAGTGGGAGGAATAGTGCCCCATCATTGGTATCAGTGGGAGGAATAGTGCCCCATCATTGGTATCAGTGGGAGGAATAGTGCCCCATCATTGGTATCAGTGGGAGGAATAGTGTCCCATCATTGGTGTCAGTGGGAGGAATAGTGCCCCATCATTGGTATCAGTGGGAGGAATAGTGCCCCATCATTGGTATCAGTGGGGGGAATAGTGCCCCATCATTGGTGTCAGTGGGAGGAATAGTGTCTTGTATCATTGGTGTCAGTGGGAGGAATAGTGCCCCATCATTGGTGTCAGTGGGAGGAATAGTGCCCCATCATTGGTGTCAGTGGGAGGAATAGTGCCCCATCATTGGTGTCAGTGGGAGGAATAGTGCCCCATCATTGGTGTCAGCGGGAGGAATGGTGCCCCATCATTGGTGTCAGCGGGAGGAATAGTGCCCCATTATTGGTGTCAGTGGGAGGAATAGTGTCTTGTATCATTGGTGTCAGTGGGAGGAATAATGTCCCATCATTGGTGTCAGTGGGAGGAATAATGCCCCTTCATTGGTATCAGTGGGAGGAATAGTGCCCCATCATTGGTGTCAGTGGGAGGAATAGTGCCCCATCATTGGTGTCAGTGGGAGGAATAGTGCCCCATCATTGGTGTCAGTGGGAGGAATAGTGCCCCATCATTGGTATCAGTGGGAGGAATAATGCCCCATCATTGGTGTCAGCGGGAGGAATAGTGCCCCATTATTGGTGTCAGTGGGAGGAATAGTGTCTTGTATCATTGGTGTCAGTGGGAGGAATAATGTCCCATCATTGGTGTCAGTGGGAGGAATAATGCCCCTTCATTGGTATCAGTGGGAGGAATAGTCCCCATCATTGGTGTCAGTGGGAGGAATAGTGCCCCATCATTGGTGTCAGTGGGAGGAATAGTGCCCCATCATTGGTGTCAGCGGGAGGAATGGTGCCCCATCATTGGTGTCAGCGGGAGGAATAGTGCCCCATTATTGGTGTCAGTGGGAGGAATAGTGTCCCATCATTGGTATCAGTGGGAGGAATAGTGCCCCATCATTGGTGTCAGTGGGAGGAATAGTGTCCCATCATTGGTATCAGTGGGAGGAATAGTGCCCCATCATTGGTGTCAGTGGGAGGAATCGTGCCCTATCATTGGTGTCAGTGGGAGGAATAGTGCCCCATCATTGGTGTCAGAGCGAGGAATAGTGTCCCATCATTGGTGTCAGTGGAAGGAGTAGTGCCCCATCATTGGTGTCAGAGCGAGGAATAGTGTCCCATCATTGGTATCAGTGGGAGGAATAGTGCCCCATCATTGGTGTCAGTGGGAGGAATAGTGCCCCATCATTGGTGTAGGTGGGAGGAATAGTGCCCCATCATTGGTGTCAGTGGGAGGAATAGTGCCCCATCATTGGTGTCAGTGGGAGGAATAGTGCCCCATCATTGGTGTCAGCGGGAGGAATGGTGCCCCATCATTGGTGTCAGCGGGAGGAATAGTGCCCCATTATTGGTGTCAGTGGGAGGAATAGTGTCTTGTATCATTGGTGTCAGTGGGAGGAATAATGTCCCATCATTGGTGTCAGTGGGAGGAATAATGCCCCTTCATTGGTATCAGTGGGAGGAATAGTGCCCCATCATTGGTGTCAGTGGGAGGAATAGTGCCCCATCATTGGTGTCAGTGGGAGGAATAGTGCCCCATCATTGGTGTCAGTGGGAGGAATAGTGCCCCATCATTGGTATCAGTGGGAGGAATAATGCCCCATCATTGGTGTCAGCGGGAGGAATAGTGCCCCATTATTGGTGTCAGTGGGAGGAATAGTGTCTTGTATCATTGGTGTCAGTGGGAGGAATAATGTCCCATCATTGGTGTCAGTGGGAGGAATAATGCCCCTTCATTGGTATCAGTGGGAGGAATAGTCCCCATCATTGGTGTCAGTGGGAGGAATAGTGCCCCATCATTGGTGTCAGTGGGAGGAATAGTGCCCCATCATTGGTGTCAGCGGGAGGAATGGTGCCCCATCATTGGTGTCAGCGGGAGGAATAGTGCCCCATTATTGGTGTCAGTGGGAGGAATAGTGCCCCATCATTGGTGTCAGTGGGAGGAATAGTGCCCCATCATTGGTGTCAGAGCGAGGAATCGTGCCCCATCATTGGTATCAGTGGGAGGAATAGTGCCCCATCATTGGTATCAGTGGGAGGAATAGTGTCCCATCATTGGTGTCAGTGGGAGGAATAGTGCCCCATCATTGGTATCAGTGGGAGGAATAGTGCCCCATCATTGGTATCAGTGGGGGGAATAGTGCCCCATCATTGGTGTCAGTGGGAGGAATAGTGTCTTGTATCATTGGTGTCAGTGGGAGGAATAGTGCCCCATCATTGGTGTCAGTGGGAGGAATAGTGCCCCATCATTGGTGTCAGTGGGAGGAATAGTGCCCCATCATTGGTGTCAGTGGGAGGAATAGTGCCCCATCATTGGTGTCAGCGGGAGGAATGGTGCCCCATCATTGGTGTCAGCGGGAGGAATAGTGCCCCATTATTGGTGTCAGTGGGAGGAATAGTGTCTTGTATCATTGGTGTCAGTGGGAGGAATAATGTCCCATCATTGGTGTCAGTGGGAGGAATAATGCCCCTTCATTGGTATCAGTGGGAGGAATAGTGCCCCATCATTGGTGTCAGTGGGAGGAATAGTGCCCCATCATTGGTGTCAGTGGGAGGAATAGTGCCCCATCATTGGTGTCAGTGGGAGGAATAGTGCCCCATCATTGGTATCAGTGGGAGGAATAATGCCCCATCATTGGTGTCAGCGGGAGGAATAGTGCCCCATTATTGGTGTCAGTGGGAGGAATAGTGTCTTGTATCATTGGTGTCAGTGGGAGGAATAATGTCCCATCATTGGTGTCAGTGGGAGGAATAATGCCCCTTCATTGGTATCAGTGGGAGGAATAGTCCCCATCATTGGTGTCAGTGGGAGGAATAGTGCCCCATCATTGGTGTCAGTGGGAGGAATAGTGCCCCATCATTGGTGTCAGCGGGAGGAATGGTGCCCCATCATTGGTGTCAGCGGGAGGAATAGTGCCCCATTATTGGTGTCAGTGGGAGGAATAGTGTCCCATCATTGGTATCAGTGGGAGGAATAGTGCCCCATCATTGGTGTCAGTGGGAGGAATAGTGTCCCATCATTGGTATCAGTGGGAGGAATAGTGCCCCATCATTGGTGTCAGTGGGAGGAATCGTGCCCTATCATTGGTGTCAGTGGGAGGAATAGTGCCCCATCATTGGTGTCAGAGCGAGGAATAGTGTCCCATCATTGGTGTCAGTGGAAGGAGTAGTGCCCCATCATTGGTGTCAGAGCGAGGAATAGTGTCCCATCATTGGTATCAGTGGGAGGAATAGTGCCCCATCATTGGTGTCAGTGGGAGGAATAGTGCCCCATCATTGGTGTAGGTGGGAGGAATAGTGCCCCATCATTGGTGTCAGTGGGAGGAATAGTGCCCCATCATTGGTGTCAGAGCGAGGAATCGTGCCCCATCATTGGTGTCAGTGGGAGGAATAGTGCCCCATCATTAGTATCAGTGGGAGGAAAAGTGCCCCATCATTGGTGTCAGTGGGAGGAATAATGTCCCATCATTGGTGTCAGTGGGAGGAATAGTGTCCCATCATTGGTGTCAGTGAGAGGAATGGTGCCCCATCATTGGTATCAGTGGGGGGAATAGTGTCCCATCATTGGTGTCAGTGGGAGGAATAGTGCCCCATCATTGGTGTCAGTGGGAGGAATAGCGCCCCATCATTGGTATCAGTGGGAGGAATAGTGTCCCATCATTGGTGTCAGTGGGAGGAATAGTGCCCCATCATTGGTATCAGTGGAAGGAATAGTGCCTCATCATTGGTGTCAGTGGGAGGAATAATGTCCCATCATTGGTGTCAGTGGGAGGAAAAATGCCCCATCATTGGTGTCAGTGGGAGGAATAATGCCCCATCATGGGTGTCAGTGGGAGGAATAATGCCCCATCATTGGTGTCAGTGGGAGGAATAGTGCCCCATCATTGGTGTCAGTGGGAGGAATAGTGCCCCATCATTGGTGTCAGTGGGAGGAATAGTGCCCCATCATTGGTGTCAGTGGGAGGAATAGTGTCCCATCATTGGTATCAGTGGGAGGAATAGTGTCCCATCATTGGTGTCAGTGGGAGGAATAGTGCCCCATCATTGGTATCAGTGGGAGAAATAGTGTCCCATCATTGGTGTCAGTGGGAGGAATAGTGCCCCATCATTGGTATCAGTGGGAGGAATAGTGTCCCATCATTGGTGTCAGTGGGAGGAATGGTGCCCCATCATTGGTGTCAGTGGGAGGAATAGTGCCCCATCATTGGTATCAGTGGGGGGAATAGTGTCCCATCATTGGTGTCAGTAGGAGGAATGGTGCCCCATCATTGGTGTCAGTGGGATTAATAGTGCCCCATCATTGGTATCAGTGGGGGGAATAGTGTCCCATCATTGGTGTCAGTGGGAGGAATAGTGTCTTGTATCATTGGTGTCAGTGGGAGGAATAATGTCCCATCATTGGTGTCAGTGGGAGGAATAAAGCCCCATCATTGGTGTCAGTGGGAGGAATAGTGCCCCATCATTGGTATCAGTGGGGGGAATAGTGTCTTGTATCATTGGTGTCAGTGGGAGGAATAATGCCCCATCATTGGTGTTAGTGGGAGGAATAATGCCCCATCATTGGTATCAGTGGGAGGAATAGTGCCCCCTCATTGGTGTCAGTGGGAGGAATAGTGCCCCATCATTGGTGTCAGCGGGAGGAATAGTGCCCCATCATTGGTGTCAGTGGGAGGAATAGTGCCCCCTCATTGGTGTCAGTGGGAGGAATAGTGCCCCATCATTGGTGTCAGCGGGAGGAATGGTGCCCCATCATTGGTGTCAGTGGGAGGAATGGTGCCCCATCATTGGTGTCAGTGGGAGGAATAGTGCCCCATCATTGGTGTCAGTGGGAGGAATGGTGCCCCATCATTGGTGTCAGTGGGAGGAATAATGCCCCATCATTGGTATCAGTGGGAGGAATAGTGCCCCCTCATTGGTGTCAGTGGGAGGAATAGTGCCCCATCATTGGTGTCAGTGGGAGGAATAGTGCCCCATCATTGGTGTCAGTGGGAGGAATAGTGCCCCATCATTGGTGTCAGTGGGAGGAATAGTGCCCCATCATTGGTGTCAGTGGGAGGAATAGTGCCCCATCATTGGTGTCAGTGGGAGGAATAGTGCCCCATCATTGGTGTCAGTGGGAGGAATGGTGCCCCATCATTGGTGTCAGTGGGAGGAATGGTGCCCCATCATTGGTGTCAGTGGGAGGAATAGTGTCCCATCATTGGTATCAGTGGGAGGAATAGTGCCCCATCATTGGTGTCAGTGGGAGGAATAGTGCCCCATCATTGGTATCAGTGGAGGAATAGTGCCCCATCATTGGTATCAGTGGGAGGAATAGTGCCCCATCATTGGTGTCAGTGGGAGGAATAGTGCCCCATCATTGGTGTCAGAGCGAGGAATCGTGCCCCATCATTGGTATCAGTGGGAGGAATAGTGCCCCATCATTGGTATCAGTGGGAGGAATAGCGCCCCATCATTGGTATCAGTGGGAGGAATAGTGTCCCATCATTGGTGTCAGTGGGAGGAATAGTGCCCCATCATTGGTATCAGTGGGAGGAATAGTGCCCCATCATTGGTGTCAGTGGGAGGAATAGTGCCCCATCATTGGTGTCAGTGGGAGGAATAGTGTCTTGTATCATTGGTGTCAGTGGGAGGAATAATGTCCCATCATTGGTGTCAGTGGGAGGAATAATGCCCCATCATTGGTATCAGTGGGAGGAATAGTGCCCCATCATTGGTGTCAGTGGGAGAAATAGTGCCCCATCATTGGTGTCAGTGGGAGGAATAGTGCCCCATCATTGGTGTCAGTGGGAGGAATAGTGCCCCATCATTGGTGTCAGTGGGAGGAATAGTGCCCCATCATTGGTGTCAGCGGGAGGAATGGTGCCCCATCATTGGTGTCAGCGGGAGGAATAGTGCCCCATTATTGGTGTCAGTGGGAGGAATAGTGCCCCATCATTGGTGTCAGTGGGAGGAATAGTGCCCCATCATTGGTGTAGGTGGGAGGAATAGTGCCCCATCATTGGTGTCAGTGGGAGGAATAGTGCCCCATCATTGGTGTCAGTGGGAGGAATAGTGCCCCATCATTGGTGTCAGTGGGAGGAATAGTGCCCCATCATTGGTGTCAGTGGGAGGAATAGTGCCCCATCATTGGTATCAGTGGGAGAAATAGTGTCCCATCATTGGTATCAGTGGGAGGAATAGTGCCCCATCATTGGTGTCAGTGGGAGGAATAGTGCCCCATCATTGGTGTCAGTGGGAGGAATAGTGCCCCATCATTGGTATCAGTGGGAGGAATAGTGCCCCATCATTGGTGTCAGAGCGAGGAATAGTGTCCCATCATTGGTATCAGTGGGAGGAATAGTGCCCCATCATTGGTATCAGTGGGAGGAATAGTGCCCCATCATTGGTGTCAGTGGGAGGAATAGTGCCCCATCATTGGTGTAGGTGGGAGGAATAGTGCCCCATCATTGGTGTCAGTGGGAGGAATAGTGCCCCATCATTGGTGTCAGTGGGAGGAATAGTGCCCCATCATTGGTGTCAGTGGGAGGAATAGTGCCCCATCATTGGTGTCAGCGGGAGGAATGGTGCCCCATCATTGGTGTCAGCGGGAGGAATAGTGCCCCATTATTGGTGTCAGTGGGAGGAATAGTGTCTTGTATCATTGGTGTCAGTGGGAGGAATAGTGCCCCATCATTGGTGTCGGTGGGAGGAATAGTGTCCCATCATTGGTATCAGTGGGAGGAATAGTGCCCCATCATTGGTATCAGTGGGAGGAATAGTGTCCCATCATTGGTGTCAGTGGAAGGAATACTACCCCATCATTGGTGTCAGTGGGAGGAATATTGCCCCATCATTGGTATCAGTGGGAGGAATAGTGCCCCATCATTGGTATCAGTGGGAGGAATAGTGCCCCATCATTGGTGTCAGTGGGAGGAATAGTGCCCCATCATTGGTGTCAGAGCGAGGAATAGTGTCCCATCATTGGTATCAGTGGGAGGAATAGTGCCCCATCATTGGTGTCAGTGGGAGGAATAGTGCCCCATCATTGGTGTCAGTGGGAGGAATAGTGCCCCATCATTGGTGTCAGTGGGAGGAATAGTGCCCCATCATTGGTGTCAGTGGGAGGAATAGTGCCCCATCATTGGTGTCAGTGGGAGGAATAGTGCCCCATCATTGGTGTCAGTGGGAGGAATAGTGCCCCATCATTGGTGTCAGTGGGAGGAATGGTGCCCCATCATTGGTGTCAGTGGGAGGAATGGTGCCCCATCATTGGTGTCAGTGGGAGGAATAGTGTCCCATCATTGGTATCAGTGGGAGGAATAGTGCCCCATCATTGGTGTCAGTGGGAGGAATAGTGCCCCATCATTGGTATCAGTGGAGGAATAGTGCCCCATCATTGGTATCAGTGGGAGGAATAGTGCCCCATCATTGGTGTCAGTGGGAGGAATAGTGCCCCATCATTGGTGTCAGAGCGAGGAATCGTGCCCCATCATTGGTATCAGTGGGAGGAATAGTGCCCCATCATTGGTATCAGTGGGAGGAATAGTGTCCCATCATTGGTGTCAGTGGGAGGAATAGTGCCCCATCATTGGTATCAGTGGGAGGAATAGTGCCCCATCATTGGTATCAGTGGGGGGAATAGTGCCCCATCATTGGTGTCAGTGGGAGGAATAGTGTCTTGTATCATTGGTGTCAGTGGGAGGAATAGTGCCCCATCATTGGTGTCAGTGGGAGGAATAGTGCCCCATCATTGGTGTCAGTGGGAGGAATAGTGCCCCATCATTGGTGTCAGTGGGAGGAATAGTGCCCCATCATTGGTGTCAGCGGGAGGAATGGTGCCCCATCATTGGTGTCAGCGGGAGGAATAGTGCCCCATTATTGGTGTCAGTGGGAGGAATAGTGTCTTGTATCATTGGTGTCAGTGGGAGGAATAATGTCCCATCATTGGTGTCAGTGGGAGGAATAATGCCCCTTCATTGGTATCAGTGGGAGGAATAGTGCCCCATCATTGGTGTCAGTGGGAGGAATAGTGCCCCATCATTGGTGTCAGTGGGAGGAATAGTGCCCCATCATTGGTGTCAGTGGGAGGAATAGTGCCCCATCATTGGTATCAGTGGGAGGAATAATGCCCCATCATTGGTGTCAGCGGGAGGAATAGTGCCCCATTATTGGTGTCAGTGGGAGGAATAGTGTCTTGTATCATTGGTGTCAGTGGGAGGAATAATGTCCCATCATTGGTGTCAGTGGGAGGAATAATGCCCCTTCATTGGTATCAGTGGGAGGAATAGTCCCCATCATTGGTGTCAGTGGGAGGAATAGTGCCCCATCATTGGTGTCAGTGGGAGGAATAGTGCCCCATCATTGGTGTCAGCGGGAGGAATAGTGCCCCATTATTGGTGTCAGTGGGAGGAATAGTGTCCCATCATTGGTATCAGTGGGAGGAATAGTGCCCCATCATTGGTGTCAGTGGGAGGAATAGTGTCCCATCATTGGTATCAGTGGGAGGAATAGTGCCCCATCATTGGTGTCAGTGGGAGGAATCGTGCCCTATCATTGGTGTCAGTGGGAGGAATAGTGCCCCATCATTGGTGTCAGAGCGAGGAATAGTGTCCCATCATTGGTGTCAGTGGAAGGAGTAGTGCCCCATCATTGGTGTCAGAGCGAGGAATAGTGTCCCATCATTGGTATCAGTGGGAGGAATAGTGCCCCATCATTGGTGTCAGTGGGAGGAATAGTGCCCCATCATTGGTGTCAGTGGGAGGAATAGTGCCCCATCATTGGTGTCAGTGGGAGGAATAGTGCCCCATCATTGGTGTCAGCGGGAGGAATGGTGCCCCATCATTGGTGTCAGCGGGAGGAATAGTGCCCCATTATTGGTGTCAGTGGGAGGAATAGTGTCTTGTATCATTGGTGTCAGTGGGAGGAATAATGTCCCATCATTGGTGTCAGTGGGAGGAATAATGCCCCTTCATTGGTATCAGTGGGAGGAATAGTGCCCCATCATTGGTGTCAGTGGGAGGAATAGTGCCCCATCATTGGTGTCAGTGGGAGGAATAGTGCCCCATCATTGGTGTCAGTGGGAGGAATAGTGCCCCATCATTGGTATCAGTGGGAGGAATAATGCCCCATCATTGGTGTCAGCGGGAGGAATAGTGCCCCATTATTGGTGTCAGTGGGAGGAATAGTGTCTTGTATCATTGGTGTCAGTGGGAGGAATAATGTCCCATCATTGGTGTCAGTGGGAGGAATAATGCCCCTTCATTGGTATCAGTGGGAGGAATAGTCCCCATCATTGGTGTCAGTGGGAGGAATAGTGCCCCATCATTGGTGTCAGTGGGAGGAATAGTGCCCCATCATTGGTGTCAGCGGGAGGAATGGTGCCCCATCATTGGTGTCAGCGGGAGGAATAGTGCCCCATTATTGGTGTCAGTGGGAGGAATAGTGCCCCATCATTGGTGTCAGTGGGAGGAATAGTGCCCCATCATTGGTGTCAGAGCGAGGAATCGTGCCCCATCATTGGTATCAGTGGGAGGAATAGTGCCCCATCATTGGTATCAGTGGGAGGAATAGTGTCCCATCATTGGTGTCAGTGGGAGGAATAGTGCCCCATCATTGGTATCAGTGGGAGGAATAGTGCCCCATCATTGGTATCAGTGGGGGGAATAGTGCCCCATCATTGGTGTCAGTGGGAGGAATAGTGTCTTGTATCATTGGTGTCAGTGGGAGGAATAGTGCCCCATCATTGGTGTCAGTGGGAGGAATAGTGCCCCATCATTGGTGTCAGTGGGAGGAATAGTGCCCCATCATTGGTGTCAGTGGGAGGAATAGTGCCCCATCATTGGTGTCAGCGGGAGGAATGGTGCCCCATCATTGGTGTCAGCGGGAGGAATAGTGCCCCATTATTGGTGTCAGTGGGAGGAATAGTGTCTTGTATCATTGGTGTCAGTGGGAGGAATAATGTCCCATCATTGGTGTCAGTGGGAGGAATAATGCCCCTTCATTGGTATCAGTGGGAGGAATAGTGCCCCATCATTGGTGTCAGTGGGAGGAATAGTGCCCCATCATTGGTGTCAGTGGGAGGAATAGTGCCCCATCATTGGTGTCAGTGGGAGGAATAGTGCCCCATCATTGGTATCAGTGGGAGGAATAATGCCCCATCATTGGTGTCAGCGGGAGGAATAGTGCCCCATTATTGGTGTCAGTGGGAGGAATAGTGTCTTGTATCATTGGTGTCAGTGGGAGGAATAATGTCCCATCATTGGTGTCAGTGGGAGGAATAATGCCCCTTCATTGGTATCAGTGGGAGGAATAGTCCCCATCATTGGTGTCAGTGGGAGGAATAGTGCCCCATCATTGGTGTCAGTGGGAGGAATAGTGCCCCATCATTGGTGTCAGCGGGAGGAATGGTGCCCCATCATTGGTGTCAGCGGGAGGAATAGTGCCCCATTATTGGTGTCAGTGGGAGGAATAGTGTCCCATCATTGGTATCAGTGGGAGGAATAGTGCCCCATCATTGGTGTCAGTGGGAGGAATAGTGTCCCATCATTGGTATCAGTGGGAGGAATAGTGCCCCATCATTGGTGTCAGTGGGAGGAATCGTGCCCTATCATTGGTGTCAGTGGGAGGAATAGTGCCCCATCATTGGTGTCAGAGCGAGGAATAGTGTCCTATCATTGGTGTCAGTGGAAGGAGTAGTGCCCCATCATTGGTGTCAGAGCGAGGAATAGTGTCCCATCATTGGTATCAGTGGGAGGAATAGTGCCCCATCATTGGTGTCAGTGGGAGGAATAGTGCCCCATCATTGGTGTAGGTGGGAGGAATAGTGCCCCATCATTGGTGTCAGTGGGAGGAATAGTGCCCCATCATTGGTGTCAGAGCGAGGAATCGTGCCCCATCATTGGTGTCAGTGGGAGGAATAGTGCCCCATCATTAGTATCAGTGGGAGGAAAAGTGCCCCATCATTGGTGTCAGTGGGAGGAATAATGTCCCATCATTGGTGTCAGTGGGAGGAATAGTGTCCCATCATTGGTATCAGTGGGAGGAATAGTGTCCCATCATTGGTGTCAGTGGGAGGAATAGTGTCCCATCATTGGTATCAGTGGGAGGAATAGTGTCCCATCATTGGTGTCAGTGGGAGGAATAGTGTCCCATCATTGGTGTCAGTGGGAGGAATAGTGCCCCATCATTGATGTCAGTGGGAGGAATAGTGTCCCATAATTGGTATCAGTGGGAGGAATAGAGCCCCATTATTGGTGTTAGTGGGAGGAATAGTGCCCCATCATTGGTGTCAGTGGGAGGAATAGCGCCCCATCATTGGTATCAGTGGGAGGAATAGTGTCCCATCATTGGTGTCAGTGGGAGGAATAGTGCCCCATCATTGGTATCAGTGGGAGGAATAATGCCCCATCATTGGTGTCAGTGGGAGGAATAATTCCCCATCATTGGTGTCAGTGGGAGGAATAATGCCCCATCATTGGTGTCAGTGGGAGGAATAGTGCCCCATCATTGGTGTCAGTGGGAGGAATTTTGCCCCATCATTGGTGTCAGTGGGAGGAATAGTGCCCCATCATTGGTGTCAGTGGGAGGAATAGTGCCCCATCATTGGTGTCAGTGGGAGGAATAGTGTCCCATCATTGGTATCAGTGGGAGGAATAGTGTCCCATCATTGGTGTCAGTGGCAGGAATAGTGCCCCATCATTGGTATCAGTGGGAGAAATAGTGTCCCATCATTGGTATCAGTGGGAGGAATAGTGCCCCATCATTGGTGTCAGTGGGAGGAATAGTGCCCCATCATTGGTGTCAGTGGGAGGAATAGTGCCCCATCATTGGTATCAGTGGGAGGAATAGTGCCCCATCATTGGTGTCAGGGGGAGGAATAGTGTCCCATCATTGGTATCAGTGGGAGGAATAGTGCCCCATCATTGGTATCAGTGGGAGGAATAGTGCCCCATCATTGGTGTCAGTGGGAGGAATAGTGCCCCATCATTGGTGTCGGTGGGAGGAATAGTGTCCCATCATTGGTATCAGTGGGAGGAATAGTGCCCCATCATTGGTATCAGTGGGAGGAATAGTGTCCCATCATTGGTGTCAGTGGGAGGAATACTACCCCATCATTGGTGTCAGTGGGAGGAATAGTGCCCCATCATTGGTATCAGTGGGAGGAATAGTGCCCCATCATTGGTGTCAGTGGGAGGAATAGTGCCCCATCATTGGTGTCAGAGCGAGGAATAGTGTCCCATCATTGGTATCAGTGGGAGGAATAGTGCCCCATCATTGGTATCAGTGGGAGGAATAGTGCCCCATCATTGGTATCAGTGGGAGGAATAGTGCCCCATCATTGGTGTCAGTGGGAGGAATAGTGCCCCATCATTGGTGTAGGTGGGAGGAATAGTGCCCCATCATTGGTGTCAGTGGGAGGAATAGTGCCCCATCATTGGTGTCAGTGGGAGGAATAGTGCCCCATCATTGGTGTCAGTGGGAGGAATAGTGCCCCATCATTGGTGTCAGCGGGAGGAATGGTGCCCCATCATTGGTGTCAGCGGGAGGAATAGTGCCCCATTATTGGTGTCAGTGGGAGGAATAGTGTCTTGTATCATTGGTGTCAGTGGGAGGAATAATGTCCCATCATTGGTGTCAGTGGGAGGAATAATGCCCCTTCATTGGTATCAGTGGGAGGAATAGTGCCCCATCATTGGTGTCAGTGGGAGGAATAGTGCCCCATCATTGGTGTCAGTGGGAGGAATAGTGCCCCATCATTGGTGTCAGTGGGAGGAATAGTGCCCCATCATTGGTATCAGTGGGAGGAATAATGCCCCATCATTGGTGTCAGCGGGAGGAATAGTGCCCCATTATTGGTGTCAGTGGGAGGAATAGTGTCTTGTATCATTGGTGTCAGTGGGAGGAATAATGTCCCATCATTGGTGTCAGTGGGAGGAATAATGCCCCTTCATTGGTATCAGTGGGAGGAATAGTCCCCATCATTGGTGTCAGTGGGAGGAATAGTGCCCCATCATTGGTATCAGTGGGAGAAATAGTCCCCATCATTGGTGTCAGTGGGAGGAATAGTGCCCCATCATTGGTGTCAGCGGGAGGAATTATGCCCCATCATTGGTGTCAGCGGGAGGAATAGTGCCCCATTATTGGTGTCAGTGGGAGGAATAGTGCCCCATTATTGGTGTCAGTGGGAGGAATAGTGTCCCATCATTGGTATCAGTGGGAGGAATAGTGCCCCATCATTGGTGTCAGTGGGAGGAATAGTGTCCCATCATTGGTATCAGTGGGAGGAATAGTGCCCCATCATTGGTGTCAGTGGGAGGAATCGTGCCCTATCATTGGTGTCAGTGGGAGGAATAGTGCCCCATCATTGGTGTCAGAGCGAGGAATAGTGTCCCATCATTGGTGTCAGTGGAAGGAGTAGTGCCCCATCATTGGTGTCAGAGCGAGGAATAGTGCCCCATCATTGGTATCAGTGGGAGGAATAGTGCCCCATCATTGGTATCAGTGGGAGGAATAGTGCCCCATCATTGGTGTCAGTGGGAGGAATAGTGCCCCATCATTGGTGTAGGTGGGAGGAATAGTGCCCCATCATTGGTGTCAGTGGGAGGAATAGTGCCCCATCATTGGTGTCAGTGGGAGGAATAGTGCCCCATCATTGGTGTCAGTGGGAGGAATAGTGCCCCATCATTGGTGTCAGCGGGAGGAATGGTGCCCCATCATTGGTGTCAGCGGGAGGAATAGTGCCCCATTATTGGTGTCAGTGGGAGGAATAGTGTCTTGTATCATTGGTGTCAGTGGGAGGAATAATGTCCCATCATTGGTGTCAGTGGGAGGAATAATGCCCCTTCATTGGTATCAGTGGGAGGAATAGTGCCCCATCATTGGTATCAGTGGGAGGAATAGTGCCCCATCATTGGTATCAGTGGGAGGAATAGTGCCCCATCATTGGTGTCAGTGGGAGGAATAGTGCCCCATCATTGGTGTCAGAGGGAGGAATAGTGCTCCATCATTGGTGTCAGTGGGAGGAATAATGCCCCATCATTGGTGTCAGCGGGAGGAATAGTGCCCCATTATTGGTGTCAGTGGGAGGAATAGTGTCTTGTATCATTGGTGTCAGTGGGAGGAATAATGTCCCATCATTGGTGTCATTGGGAGGAATAATGCCCCTTCATTGGTATCAGTGGGAGGAATAGTCCCCATCATTGGTGTCAGTAGGAGGAATAGTGCCCCATCATTGGTGTCAGTGGGAGGAATAGTGCCCCATCATTGGTGTCAGCGGGAGGAATGGTGCCCCATCATTGGTGTCAGCGGGAGGAATAGTGCCCCATTATTGGTGTCAGTGGGAGGAATAGTGCCCCATTATTGGTGTCAGTGGGAGGAATAGTGCCCCATCATTGGTGTCAGTGGGAGGAAAAGTGTCCCATCATTGGTATCAGTGGGAGGAATAGTGCCCCATCATTGGTGTCAGCGGGAGGAATGGTGCCCCATCATTGGTGTCAGCGGGAGGAATGGTGCCCCATCATTGGTGTCAGCGGGAGGAATAGTGCCCCATTATTGGTGTCAGTGGGAGGAATAGTGCCCCATTATTGGTGTCAGTGGGAGGAATAGTGCCCCATCATTGGTGTCAGTGGGAGGAAAAGTGTCCCATCATTGGTATCAGTGGGAGGAATAGTGCCCCATCATTAGTATCAGTGGGAGGAATAGTGCCATCATTGGTGTCAGTGGGAGGAATAGTGTCCCATCATTGGTGTCAGTGGGAGGAATAGTGTCCCATCATTGGTGTCAGTGGGAGGAATAGTGTCCCATCATTGGTGTCAGTGGGAGGAATAGTGTCCCATCATTGGTGTCAGTGGGAGGAATAGTGTCCCATCATTGATGTCAGTGGGAGGAATAGTGTCCCATCATTGGTGTCAGTGGGAGGAATAGTGCCCCATTATTGGTGTTAGTGGGAGGAATAGTGCCCCATCATTGGTGTCAGTGGGAGGAATAGCGCCCCATCATTGGTATCAGTGGGAGGAATAGTGTCCCATCATTGGTGTCAGTGGGAGGAATAGTGCCCCATCATTGGTGTCAGTGGGAGGAATAATGCCCCATCATTGGTGTCAGTGGGAGGAATAATTCCCCATCATTGGTGTCAGTGGGAGGAATAATGCCCCATCATTGGTGTCAGTGGGAGGAATAGTGCCCCATCATTGGTGTCAGTGGGAGGAATTTTGCCCCATCATTGGTGTCAGTGGGAGGAATAGTGCCCCATCATTGGTGTCAGTGGGAGGAATAGTGCCCCATCATTGGTGTCAGTGGGAGGAATAGTGCCCCATCATTGGTATCAGTGGGAGAAATAGTGTCCCATCATTGGTATCAGTGGGAGGAATAGTGCCCCATCATTGGTGTCAGTGGGAGGAATAGTGCCCCATCATTGGTGTCAGTGGGAGGAATAGTGCCCCATCATTGGTATCAGTGGGAGGAATAGTGCCCCATCATTGGTGTCAGAGCGAGGAATAGTGTCCCATCATTGGTATCAGTGGGAGGAATAGTGCCCCATCATTGGTATCAGTGGGAGGAATAGTGCCCCATCATTGGTGTCAGTGGGAGGAATAGTGCCCCATCATTGGTGTAGGTGGGAGGAATAGTGCCCCATCATTGGTGTCAGTGGGAGGAATAGTGCCCCATCATTGGTGTCAGTGGGAGGAATAGTGCCCCATCATTGGTGTCAGTGGGAGGAATAGTGCCCCATCATTGGTGTCAGCGGGAGGAATGGTGCCCCATCATTGGTGTCAGCGGGAGGAATAGTACCCCATTATTGGTGTCAGTGGGAGGAATAGTGTCTTGTATCATTGGTGTCAGTGGGAGGAATAGTGCCCCATCATTGGTGTCAGTGGGAGGAATAGTGCCCCATCATTGGTGTAGGTGGGAGGAATAGTGCCCCATCATTGGTGTCAGTGGGAGGAATAGTGCCCCATCATTGGTGTCAGTGGGAGGAATAGTGCCCCATCATTGGTGTCAGTGGGAGGAATAGTGCCCCATCATTGGTGTCAGTGGGAGGAATAGTGCCCCATCATTGGTATCAGTGGGAGAAATAGTGTCCCATCATTGGTATCAGTGGGAGGAATAGTGCCCCATCATTGGTGTCAGTGGGAGGAATAGTGCCCCATCATTGGTGTCAGTGGGAGGAATAGTGCCCCATCATTGGTGTCAGAGCGAGGAATAGTGTCCCATCATTGGTATCAGTGGGAGGAATAGTGCCCCATCATTGGTATCAGTGGGAGGAATAGTGCCCCATCATTGGTGTCAGTGGGAGGAATAGTGCCCCATCATTGGTGTAGGTGGGAGGAATAGTGCCCCATCATTGGTGTCAGTGGGAGGAATAGTGCCCCATCATTGGTGTCAGTGGGAGGAATAGTGCCCCATCATTGGTGTCAGTGGGAGGAATAGTGCCCCATCATTGGTATCAGTGGGAGGAATAGTGCCCCATCATTAGTATCAGTGGGAGGAATAGTGCCATCATTGGTGTCAGTGGGAGGAATAGTGTCCCATCATTGGTGTCAGTGGGAGGAATAGTGTCCCATCATTGGTGTCAGTGGGAGGAATAGTGTCCCATCATTGGTGTCAGTGGGAGGAATAGTGTCTTGTATCATTGGTGTCAGTGGGAGGAATAGTGCCCCATCATTGGTGTCAGTGGGAGGAATAGTGCCCCATCATTGGTGTAGGTGGGAGGAATAGTGCCCCATCATTGGTGTCAGTGGGAGGAATAGTGCCCCATCATTGGTGTCAGTGGGAGGAATAGTGCCCCATCATTGGTGTCAGTGGGAGGAAAAGTGTCCCATCATTGGTATCAGTGGGAGGAATAGTGCCCCATCATTAGTATCAGTGGGAGGAATAGTGCCCCATCATTGGTGTCAGTGGGAGGAATAATGCCCCATCATTGGTGTCAGCGGGAGGAATAGTGCCCCATTATTGGTGTCAGTTGGAGGAATAGTGTCTTGTATCATTGGTGTCAGTGGGAGGAATAATGTCCCATCATTGGTGTCAGTGGGAGGAATAATGCCCCTTCATTGGTATCAGTGGGAGGAATAGTCCCCATCATTGGTGTCAGTAGGAGGAATAGTGCCCCATCATTGGTGTCAGTGGGAGGAATAGTGCCCCATCATTGGTGTCAGCGGGAGGAATGGTGCCCCATCATTGGTGTCAGCGGGAGGAATAGTGCCCCATTATTGGTGTCAGTGGGAGGAATAGTGCCCCATTATTGGTGTCAGTGGGAGGAATAGTGCCCCATCATTGGTGTCAGTGGGAGGAAAAGTGTCCCATCATTGGTATCAGTGGGAGGAATAGTGCCCCATCATTGGTGTCAGCGGGAGGAATGGTGCCCCATCATTGGTGTCAGCGGGAGGAATGGTGCCCCATCATTGGTGTCAGCGGGAGGAATAGTGCCCCATTATTGGTGTCAGTGGGAGGAATAGTGCCCCATTATTGGTGTCAGTGGGAGGAATAGTGCCCCATCATTGGTGTCAGTGGGAGGAAAAGTGTCCCATCATTGGTATCAGTGGGAGGAATAGTGCCCCATCATTAGTATCAGTGGGAGGAATAGTGCCATCATTGGTGTCAGTGGGAGGAATAGTGTCCCATCATTGGTGTCAGTGGGAGGAATAGTGTCCCATCATTGGTGTCAGTGGGAGGAATAGTGTCCCATCATTGGTGTCAGTGGGAGGAATAGTGTCCCATCATTGGTGTCAGTGGGAGGAATAGTGTCCCATCATTGATGTCAGTGGGAGGAATAGTGTCCCATCATTGGTGTCAGTGGGAGGAATAGTGCCCCATTATTGGTGTTAGTGGGAGGAATAGTGCCCCATCATTGGTGTCAGTGGGAGGAATAGCGCCCCATCATTGGTATCAGTGGGAGGAATAGTGTCCCATCATTGGTGTCAGTGGGAGGAATAGTGCCCCATCATTGGTGTCAGTGGGAGGAATAATGCCCCATCATTGGTGTCAGTGGGAGGAATAATTCCCCATCATTGGTGTCAGTGGGAGGAATAATGCCCCATCATTGGTGTCAGTGGGAGGAATAGTGCCCCATCATTGGTGTCAGTGGGAGGAATTTTGCCCCATCATTGGTGTCAGTGGGAGGAATAGTGCCCCATCATTGGTGTCAGTGGGAGGAATAGTGCCCCATCATTGGTGTCAGTGGGAGGAATAGTGCCCCATCATTGGTATCAGTGGGAGAAATAGTGTCCCATCATTGGTATCAGTGGGAGGAATAGTGCCCCATCATTGGTGTCAGTGGGAGGAATAGTGCCCCATCATTGGTGTCAGTGGGAGGAATAGTGCCCCATCATTGGTATCAGTGGGAGGAATAGTGCCCCATCATTGGTGTCAGAGCGAGGAATAGTGTCCCATCATTGGTATCAGTGGGAGGAATAGTGCCCCATCATTGGTATCAGTGGGAGGAATAGTGCCCCATCATTGGTGTCAGTGGGAGGAATAGTGCCCCATCATTGGTGTAGGTGGGAGGAATAGTGCCCCATCATTGGTGTCAGTGGGAGGAATAGTGCCCCATCATTGGTGTCAGTGGGAGGAATAGTGCCCCATCATTGGTGTCAGTGGGAGGAATAGTGCCCCATCATTGGTGTCAGCGGGAGGAATGGTGCCCCATCATTGGTGTCAGCGGGAGGAATAGTGCCCCATTATTGGTGTCAGTGGGAGGAATAGTGTCTTGTATCATTGGTGTCAGTGGGAGGAATAGTGCCCCATCATTGGTGTCAGTGGGAGGAATAGTGCCCCATCATTGGTGTAGGTGGGAGGAATAGTGCCCCATCATTGGTGTCAGTGGGAGGAATAGTGCCCCATCATTGGTGTCAGTGGGAGGAATAGTGCCCCATCATTGGTGTCAGTGGGAGGAATAGTGCCCCATCATTGGTGTCAGTGGGAGGAATAGTGCCCCATCATTGGTATCAGTGGGAGAAATAGTGTCCCATCATTGGTATCAGTGGGAGGAATAGTGCCCCATCATTGGTGTCAGTGGGAGGAATAGTGCCCCATCATTGGTGTCAGTGGGAGGAATAGTGCCCCATCATTGGTGTCAGAGCGAGGAATAGTGTCCCATCATTGGTATCAGTGGGAGGAATAGTGCCCCATCATTGGTATCAGTGGGAGGAATAGTGCCCCATCATTGGTGTCAGTGGGAGGAATAGTGCCCCATCATTGGTGTAGGTGGGAGGAATAGTGCCCCATCATTGGTGTCAGTGGGAGGAATAGTGCCCCATCATTGGTGTCAGTGGGAGGAATAGTGCCCCATCATTGGTGTCAGTGGGAGGAATAGTGCCCCATCATTGGTATCAGTGGGAGGAATAGTGCCCCATCATTAGTATCAGTGGGAGGAATAGTGCCATCATTGGTGTCAGTGGGAGGAATAGTGTCCCATCATTGGTGTCAGTGGGAGGAATAGTGTCCCATCATTGGTGTCAGTGGGAGGAATAGTGTCCCATCATTGGTGTCAGTGGGAGGAATAGTGTCTTGTATCATTGGTGTCAGTGGGAGGAATAGTGCCCCATCATTGGTGTCAGTGGGAGGAATAGTGCCCCATCATTGGTGTAGGTGGGAGGAATAGTGCCCCATCATTGGTGTCAGTGGGAGGAATAGTGCCCCATCATTGGTGTCAGTGGGAGGAATAGTGCCCCATCATTGGTGTCAGTGGGAGGAAAAGTGTCCCATCATTGGTATCAGTGGGAGGAATAGTGCCCCATCATTAGTATCAGTGGGAGGAATAGTGCCATCATTGGTGTCAGTGGGAGGAATAGTGTCCCATCATTGGTGTCAGTGGGAGGAATAGTGTCCCATCATTGGTGTCAGTGGGAGGAATAGTGTCCCATCATTGGTGTCAGTGGGAGGAATAGTGTCCCATCATTGGTGTCAGTGGGAGGAATAGTGTCCCATCATTGATGTCAGTGGGAGGAATAGTGTCCCATCATTGGTGTCAGTGGGAGGAATAGTGCCCCATCATTGGTGTTAGTGGGAGGAATAGTGCCCCATCATTGGTGTCAGTGGGAGGAATAGCGCCCCATCATTGGTATCAGTGGGAGGAATAGTGTCCCATCATTGGTGTCAGTGGGAGGAATAGTGCCCCATCATTGGTGTCAGTGGGAGGAATAATGCCCCATCATTGGTGTCAGTGGGAGGAATAATTCCCCATCATTGGTGTCAGTGGGAGGAATAATGCCCCATCATTGGTGTCAGTGGGAGGAATAGTGCCCCATCATTGGTGTCAGTGGGAGGAATTTTGCCCCATCATTGGTGTCAGTGGGAGGAATAGTGCCCCATCATTGGTGTCAGTGGGAGGAATAGTGCCCCATCATTGGTGTCAGTGGGAGGAATAGTGCCCCATCATTGGTATCAGTGGGAGAAATAGTGTCCCATCATTGGTATCAGTGGGAGGAATAGTGCCCCATCATTGGTGTCAGTGGGAGGAATAGTGCCCCATCATTGGTGTCAGTGGGAGGAATAGTGCCCCATCATTGGTATCAGTGGGAGGAATAGTGCCCCATCAATGGTATCAGTGGGAGGAATAGTGCCCCATCATTGGTGTCAGAGCGAGGAATAGTGTCCCATCATTGGTATCAGTGGGAGGAATAGTGCCCCATCATTGGTATCAGTGGGAGGAATAGTGCCCCATCATTGGTGTCAGTGGGAGGAATAGTGCCCCATCATTGGTGTAGGTGGGAGGAATAGTGCCCCATCATTGGTGTCAGTGGGAGGAATAGTGCCCCATCATTGGTGTCAGTGGGAGGAATAGTGCCCCATCATTGGTGTCAGTGGGAGGAATAGTGCCCCATCATTGGTGTCAGCGGGAGGAATGGTGCCCCATCATTGGTGTCAGCGGGAGGAATAGTGCCCCATTATTGGTGTCAGTGGGAGGAATAGTGTCTTGTATCATTGGTGTCAGTGGGAGGAATAGTGCCCCATCATTGGTGTCAGTGGGAGGAATAGTGCCCCATCATTGGTGTAGGTGGGAGGAATAGTGCCCCATCATTGGTGTCAGTGGGAGGAATAGTGCCCCATCATTGGTGTCAGTGGGAGGAATAGTGCCCCATCATTGGTGTCAGTGGGAGGAATAGTGCCCCATCATTGGTGTCAGTGGGAGGAATAGTGCCCCATCATTGGTATCAGTGGGAGAAATAGTGTCCCATCATTGGTATCAGTGGGAGGAATAGTGCCCCATCATTGGTGTCAGTGGGAGGAATAGTGCCCCATCATTGGTGTCAGTGGGAGGAATAGTGCCCCATCATTGGTATCAGTGGGAGGAATAGTGCCCCATCATTGGTGTCAGAGCGAGGAATAGTGTCCCATCATTGGTATCAGTGGGAGGAATAGTGCCCCATCATTGGTATCAGTGGGAGGAATAGTGCCCCATCATTGGTGTCAGTGGGAGGAATAGTGCCCCATCATTGGTGTAGGTGGGAGGAATAGTGCCCCATCATTGGTGTCAGTGGGAGGAATAGTGCCCCATCATTGGTGTCAGTGGGAGGAATAGTGCCCCATCATTGGTGTCAGTGGGAGGAATAGTGCCCCATCATTGGTGTCAGCGGGAGGAATGGTGCCCCATCATTGGTGTCAGCGGGAGGAATAGTGCCCCATTATTGGTGTCAGTGGGAGGAATAGTGTCTTGTATCATTGGTGTCAGTGGGAGGAATAGTGCCCCATCATTGGTGTCGGTGGGAGGAATAGTGTCCCATCATTGGTATCAGTGGGAGGAATAGTGCCCCATCATTGGTATCAGTGGGAGGAATAGTGTCCCATCATTGGTGTCAGTGGAAGGAATACTACCCCATCATTGGTGTCAGTGGGAGGAATAGTGCCCCATCATTGGTATCAGTGGGAGGAATAGTGCCCCATCATTGGTATCAGTGGGAGGAATAGTGCCCCATCATTGGTGTCAGTGGGAGGAATAGTGCCCCATCATTGGTGTCAGAGCGAGGAATAGTGTCCCATCATTGGTATCAGTGGGAGGAATAGTGCCCCATCATTGGTGTCAGTGGGAGGAATAGTGCCCCATCATTGGTGTCAGTGGGAGGAATAGTGCCCCATCATTGGTGTCAGTGGGAGGAATAGTGCCCCATCATTGGTGTCAGTGGGAGGAATAGTGCCCCATCATTGGTGTCAGTGGGAGGAATAGTGCCCCATCATTGGTGTCAGTGGGAGGAATAGTGCCCCATCATTGGTGTCAGTGGGAGGAATGGTGCCCCATCATTGGTGTCAGTGGGAGGAATGGTGCCCCATCATTGGTGTCAGTGGGAGGAATAGTGTCCCATCATTGGTATCAGTGGGAGGAATAGTGCCCCATCATTGGTGTCAGTGGGAGGAATAGTGCCCCATCATTGGTATCAGTGGAGGAATAGTGCCCCATCATTGGTATCAGTGGGAGGAATAGTGCCCCATCATTGGTGTCAGTGGGAGGAATAGTGCCCCATCATTGGTGTCAGAGCGAGGAATCGTGCCCCATCATTGGTATCAGTGGGAGGAATAGTGCCCCATCATTGGTATCAGTGGGAGGAATAGTGTCCCATCATTGGTGTCAGTGGGAGGAATAGTGCCCCATCATTGGTATCAGTGGGAGGAATAGTGCCCCATCATTGGTATCAGTGGGGGGAATAGTGCCCCATCATTGGTGTCAGTGGGAGGAATAGTGTCTTGTATCATTGGTGTCAGTGGGAGGAATAGTGCCCCATCATTGGTGTCAGTGGGAGGAATAGTGCCCCATCATTGGTGTCAGTGGGAGGAATAGTGCCCCATCATTGGTGTCAGTGGGAGGAATAGTGCCCCATCATTGGTGTCAGCGGGAGGAATGGTGCCCCATCATTGGTGTCAGCGGGAGGAATAGTGCCCCATTATTGGTGTCAGTGGGAGGAATAGTGTCTTGTATCATTGGTGTCAGTGGGAGGAATAATGTCCCATCATTGGTGTCAGTGGGAGGAATAATGCCCCTTCATTGGTATCAGTGGGAGGAATAGTGCCCCATCATTGGTGTCAGTGGGAGGAATAGTGCCCCATCATTGGTGTCAGAGCGAGGAATCGTGCCCCATCATTGGTATCAGTGGGAGGAATAGTGCCCCATCATTGGTATCAGTGGGAGGAATAGTGCCCCATCATTGGTATCAGTGGGAGGAATAGTGCCCCATCATTGGTATCAGTGGGAGGAATAGTGTCCCATCATTGGTGTCAGTGGGAGGAATAGTGCCCCATCATTGGTATCAGTGGGAGGAATAGTGCCCCATCATTGGTATCAGTGGGGGGAATAGTGCCCCATCATTGGTGTCAGTGGGAGGAATAGTGTCTTGTATCATTGGTGTCAGTGGGAGGAATAGTGCCCCATCATTGGTGTCAGTGGGAGGAATAGTGCCCCATCATTGGTGTCAGTGGGAGGAATAGTGCCCCATCATTGGTGTCAGTGGGAGGAATAGTGCCCCATCATTGGTGTCAGCGGGAGGAATGGTGCCCCATCATTGGTGTCAGCGGGAGGAATAGTGCCCCATTATTGGTGTCAGTGGGAGGAATAGTGTCTTGTATCATTGGTGTCAGTGGGAGGAATAATGTCCCATCATTGGTGTCAGTGGGAGGAATAATGCCCCTTCATTGGTATCAGTGGGAGGAATAGTGCCCCATCATTGGTGTCAGTGGGAGGAATAGTGCCCCATCATTGGTGTCAGTGGGAGGAATAGTGCCCCATCATTGGTGTCAGTGGGAGGAATAGTGCCCCATCATTGGTATCAGTGGGAGGAATAATGCCCCATCATTGGTGTCAGCGGGAGGAATAGTGCCCCATTATTGGTGTCAGTGGGAGGAATAGTGTCTTGTATCATTGGTGTCAGTGGGAGGAATAATGTCCCATCATTGGTGTCAGTGGGAGGAATAATGCCCCTTCATTGGTATCAGTGGGAGGAATAGTCCCCATCATTGGTGTCAGTGGGAGGAATAGTGCCCCATCATTGGTGTCAGTGGGAGGAATAGTGCCCCATCATTGGTGTCAGCGGGAGGAATGGTGCCCCATCATTGGTGTCAGCGGGAGGAATAGTGCCCCATTATTGGTGTCAGTGGGAGGAATAGTGTCCCATCATTGGTATCAGTGGGAGGAATAGTGCCCCATCATTGGTGTCAGTGGGAGGAATAGTGTCCCATCATTGGTATCAGTGGGAGGAATAGTGCCCCATCATTGGTGTCAGTGGGAGGAATCGTGCCCTATCATTGGTGTCAGTGGGAGGAATAGTGCCCCATCATTGGTGTCAGAGCGAGGAATAGTGTCCCATCATTGGTGTCAGTGGAAGGAGTAGTGCCCCATCATTGGTGTCAGAGCGAGGAATAGTGTCCCATCATTGGTATCAGTGGGAGGAATAGTGCCCCATCATTGGTGTCAGTGGGAGGAATAGTGCCCCATCATTGGTGTAGGTGGGAGGAATAGTGCCCCATCATTGGTGTCAGTGGGAGGAATAGTGCCCCATCATTGGTGTCAGTGGGAGGAATAGTGCCCCATCATTGGTGTCAGCGGGAGGAATGGTGCCCCATCATTGGTGTCAGCGGGAGGAATAGTGCCCCATTATTGGTGTCAGTGGGAGGAATAGTGTCTTGTATCATTGGTGTCAGTGGGAGGAATAATGTCCCATCATTGGTGTCAGTGGGAGGAATAATGCCCCTTCATTGGTATCAGTGGGAGGAATAGTGCCCCATCATTGGTGTCAGTGGGAGGAATAGTGCCCCATCATTGGTGTCAGTGGGAGGAATAGTGCCCCATCATTGGTGTCAGTGGGAGGAATAGTGCCCCATCATTGGTATCAGTGGGAGGAATAATGCCCCATCATTGGTGTCAGCGGGAGGAATAGTGCCCCATTATTGGTGTCAGTGGGAGGAATAGTGTCTTGTATCATTGGTGTCAGTGGGAGGAATAATGTCCCATCATTGGTGTCAGTGGGAGGAATAATGCCCCTTCATTGGTATCAGTGGGAGGAATAGTCCCCATCATTGGTGTCAGTGGGAGGAATAGTGCCCCATCATTGGTGTCAGTGGGAGGAATAGTGCCCCATCATTGGTGTCAGCGGGAGGAATGGTGCCCCATCATTGGTGTCAGCGGGAGGAATAGTGCCCCATTATTGGTGTCAGTGGGAGGAATAGTGCCCCATCATTGGTGTCAGTGGGAGGAATAGTGCCCCATCATTGGTGTCAGAGCGAGGAATCGTGCCCCATCATTGGTATCAGTGGGAGGAATAGTGCCCCATCATTGGTATCAGTGGGAGGAATAGTGTCCCATCATTGGTGTCAGTGGGAGGAATAGTGCCCCATCATTGGTATCAGTGGGAGGAATAGTGCCCCATCATTGGTATCAGTGGGGGGAATAGTGCCCCATCATTGGTGTCAGTGGGAGGAATAGTGTCTTGTATCATTGGTGTCAGTGGGAGGAATAGTGCCCCATCATTGGTGTCAGTGGGAGGAATAGTGCCCCATCATTGGTGTCAGTGGGAGGAATAGTGCCCCATCATTGGTGTCAGTGGGAGGAATAGTGCCCCATCATTGGTGTCAGCGGGAGGAATGGTGCCCCATCATTGGTGTCAGCGGGAGGAATAGTGCCCCATTATTGGTGTCAGTGGGAGGAATAGTGTCTTGTATCATTGGTGTCAGTGGGAGGAATAATGTCCCATCATTGGTGTCAGTGGGAGGAATAATGCCCCTTCATTGGTATCAGTGGGAGGAATAGTGCCCCATCATTGGTGTCAGTGGGAGGAATAGTGCCCCATCATTGGTGTCAGTGGGAGGAATAGTGCCCCATCATTGGTGTCAGTGGGAGGAATAGTGCCCCATCATTGGTATCAGTGGGAGGAATAATGCCCCATCATTGGTGTCAGCGGGAGGAATAGTGCCCCATTATTGGTGTCAGTGGGAGGAATAGTGTCTTGTATCATTGGTGTCAGTGGGAGGAATAATGTCCCATCATTGGTGTCAGTGGGAGGAATAATGCCCCTTCATTGGTATCAGTGGGAGGAATAGTCCCCATCATTGGTGTCAGTGGGAGGAATAGTGCCCCATCATTGGTGTCAGTGGGAGGAATAGTGCCCCATCATTGGTGTCAGCGGGAGGAATGGTGCCCCATCATTGGTGTCAGCGGGAGGAATAGTGCCCCATTATTGGTGTCAGTGGGAGGAATAGTGTCCCATCATTGGTATCAGTGGGAGGAATAGTGCCCCATCATTGGTGTCAGTGGGAGGAATAGTGTCCCATCATTGGTATCAGTGGGAGGAATAGTGCCCCATCATTGGTGTCAGTGGGAGGAATCGTGCCCTATCATTGGTGTCAGTGGGAGGAATAGTGCCCCATCATTGGTGTCAGAGCGAGGAATAGTGTCCCATCATTGGTGTCAGTGGAAGGAGTAGTGCCCCATCATTGGTGTCAGAGCGAGGAATAGTGTCCCATCATTGGTATCAGTGGGAGGAATAGTGCCCCATCATTGGTGTCAGTGGGAGGAATAGTGCCCCATCATTGGTGTAGGTGGGAGGAATAGTGCCCCATCATTGGTGTCAGTGGGAGGAATAGTGCCCCATCATTGGTGTCAGAGCGAGGAATCGTGCCCCATCATTGGTGTCAGTGGGAGGAATAGTGCCCCATCATTAGTATCAGTGGGAGGAAAAGTGCCCCATCATTGGTGTCAGTGGGAGGAATAATGTCCCATCATTGGTGTCAGTGGGAGGAATAGTGTCCCATCATTGGTGTCAGTGAGAGGAATGGTGCCCCATCATTGGTATCAGTGGGGGGAATAGTGTCCCATCATTGGTGTCAGTGGGAGGAATAGTGCCCCATCATTGGTGTCAGTGGGAGGAATAGCGCCCCATCATTGGTATCAGTGGGAGGAATAGTGTCCCATCATTGGTGTCAGTGGGAGGAATAGTGCCCCATCATTGGTATCAGTGGAAGGAATAGTGCCTCATCATTGGTGTCAGTGGGAGGAATAATGTCCCATCATTGGTGTCAGTGGGAGGAAAAATGCCCCATCATTGGTGTCAGTGGGAGGAATAATGCCCCATCATGGGTGTCAGTGGGAGGAATAATGCCCCATCATTGGTGTCAGTGGGAGGAATAGTGCCCCATCATTGGTGTCAGTGGGAGGAATAGTGCCCCATCATTGGTGTCAGTGGGAGGAATAGTGCCCCATCATTGGTGTCAGTGGGAGGAATAGTGTCCCATCATTGGTATCAGTGGGAGGAATAGTGTCCCATCATTGGTGTCAGTGGGAGGAATAGTGCCCCATCATTGGTATCAGTGGGAGAAATAGTGTCCCATCATTGGTGTCAGTGGGAGGAATAGTGCCCCATCATTGGTATCAGTGGGAGGAATAGTGTCCCATCATTGGTGTCAGTGGGAGGAATGGTGCCCCATCATTGGTGTCAGTGGGAGGAATAGTGCCCCATCATTGGTATCAGTGGGGGGAATAGTGTCCCATCATTGGTGTCAGTAGGAGGAATGGTGCCCCATCATTGGTGTCAGTGGGATTAATAGTGCCCCATCATTGGTATCAGTGGGGGGAATAGTGTCCCATCATTGGTGTCAGTGGGAGGAATAGTGTCTTGTATCATTGGTGTCAGTGGGAGGAATAATGTCCCATCATTGGTGTCAGTGGGAGGAATAAAGCCCCATCATTGGTGTCAGTGGGAGGAATAGTGCCCCATCATTGGTATCAGTGGGGGGAATAGTGTCTTGTATCATTGGTGTCAGTGGGAGGAATAATGCCCCATCATTGGTGTTAGTGGGAGGAATAATGCCCCATCATTGGTATCAGTGGGAGGAATAGTGCCCCCTCATTGGTGTCAGTGGGAGGAATAGTGCCCCATCATTGGTGTCAGCGGGAGGAATAGTGCCCCATCATTGGTGTCAGTGGGAGGAATAGTGCCCCCTCATTGGTGTCAGTGGGAGGAATAGTGCCCCATCATTGGTGTCAGCGGGAGGAATGGTGCCCCATCATTGGTGTCAGTGGGAGGAATGGTGCCCCATCATTGGTGTCAGTGGGAGGAATAGTGCCCCATCATTGGTGTCAGTGGGAGGAATGGTGCCCCATCATTGGTGTCAGTGGGAGGAATAATGCCCCATCATTGGTATCAGTGGGAGGAATAGTGCCCCCTCATTGGTGTCAGTGGGAGGAATAGTGCCCCATCATTGGTGTCAGTGGGAGGAATAGTGCCCCATCATTGGTGTCAGTGGGAGGAATAGTGCCCCATCATTGGTGTCAGTGGGAGGAATAGTGCCCCATCATTGGTGTCAGTGGGAGGAATAGTGCCCCATCATTGGTGTCAGTGGGAGGAATAGTGCCCCATCATTGGTGTCAGTGGGAGGAATGGTGCCCCATCATTGGTGTCAGTGGGAGGAATGGTGCCCCATCATTGGTGTCAGTGGGAGGAATAGTGTCCCATCATTGGTATCAGTGGGAGGAATAGTGCCCCATCATTGGTGTCAGTGGGAGGAATAGTGCCCCATCATTGGTATCAGTGGAGGAATAGTGCCCCATCATTGGTATCAGTGGGAGGAATAGTGCCCCATCATTGGTGTCAGTGGGAGGAATAGTGCCCCATCATTGGTGTCAGAGCGAGGAATCGTGCCCCATCATTGGTATCAGTGGGAGGAATAGTGCCCCATCATTGGTATCAGTGGGAGGAATAGCGCCCCATCATTGGTATCAGTGGGAGGAATAGTGTCCCATCATTGGTGTCAGTGGGAGGAATAGTGCCCCATCATTGGTATCAGTGGGAGGAATAGTGCCCCATCATTGGTATCAGTGGGGGGAATAGTGTCCCATCATTGGTGTCAGTGGGAGGAATAGTGTCTTGTATCATTGGTGTCAGTGGGAGGAATAATGTCCCATCATTGGTGTCAGTGGGAGGAATAATGCCCCATCATTGGTATCAGTGGGAGGAATAGTGCCCCATCATTGGTGTCAGTGGGAGAAATAGTGCCCCATCATTGGTGTCAGTGGGAGGAATAGTGCCCCATCATTGGTGTCAGTGGGAGGAATAGTGCCCCATCATTGGTGTCAGTGGGAGGAATAGTGCCCCATCATTGGTGTCAGCGGGAGGAATGGTGCCCCATCATTGGTGTCAGCGGGAGGAATAGTGCCCCATTATTGGTGTCAGTGGGAGGAATAGTGCCCCATCATTGGTGTCAGTGGGAGGAATAGTGCCCCATCATTGGTGTAGGTGGGAGGAATAGTGCCCCATCATTGGTGTCAGTGGGAGGAATAGTGCCCCATCATTGGTGTCAGTGGGAGGAATAGTGCCCCATCATTGGTGTCAGTGGGAGGAATAGTGCCCCATCATTGGTGTCAGTGGGAGGAATAGTGCCCCATCATTGGTATCAGTGGGAGAAATAGTGTCCCATCATTGGTATCAGTGGGAGGAATAGTGCCCCATCATTGGTGTCAGTGGGAGGAATAGTGCCCCATCATTGGTGTCAGTGGGAGGAATAGTGCCCCATCATTGGTATCAGTGGGAGGAATAGTGCCCCATCATTGGTGTCAGAGCGAGGAATAGTGTCCCATCATTGGTATCAGTGGGAGGAATAGTGCCCCATCATTGGTATCAGTGGGAGGAATAGTGCCCCATCATTGGTGTCAGTGGGAGGAATAGTGCCCCATCATTGGTGTAGGTGGGAGGAATAGTGCCCCATCATTGGTGTCAGTGGGAGGAATAGTGCCCCATCATTGGTGTCAGTGGGAGGAATAGTGCCCCATCATTGGTGTCAGTGGGAGGAATAGTGCCCCATCATTGGTGTCAGCGGGAGGAATGGTGCCCCATCATTGGTGTCAGCGGGAGGAATAGTGCCCCATTATTGGTGTCAGTGGGAGGAATAGTGTCTTGTATCATTGGTGTCAGTGGGAGGAATAGTGCCCCATCATTGGTGTCGGTGGGAGGAATAGTGTCCCATCATTGGTATCAGTGGGAGGAATAGTGCCCCATCATTGGTATCAGTGGGAGGAATAGTGTCCCATCATTGGTGTCAGTGGAAGGAATACTACCCCATCATTGGTGTCAGTGGGAGGAATATTGCCCCATCATTGGTATCAGTGGGAGGAATAGTGCCCCATCATTGGTATCAGTGGGAGGAATAGTGCCCCATCATTGGTGTCAGTGGGAGGAATAGTGCCCCATCATTGGTGTCAGAGCGAGGAATAGTGTCCCATCATTGGTATCAGTGGGAGGAATAGTGCCCCATCATTGGTGTCAGTGGGAGGAATAGTGCCCCATCATTGGTGTCAGTGGGAGGAATAGTGCCCCATCATTGGTGTCAGTGGGAGGAATAGTGCCCCATCATTGGTGTCAGTGGGAGGAATAGTGCCCCATCATTGGTGTCAGTGGGAGGAATAGTGCCCCATCATTGGTGTCAGTGGGAGGAATAGTGCCCCATCATTGGTGTCAGTGGGAGGAATGGTGCCCCATCATTGGTGTCAGTGGGAGGAATGGTGCCCCATCATTGGTGTCAGTGGGAGGAATAGTGTCCCATCATTGGTATCAGTGGGAGGAATAGTGCCCCATCATTGGTGTCAGTGGGAGGAATAGTGCCCCATCATTGGTATCAGTGGAGGAATAGTGCCCCATCATTGGTATCAGTGGGAGGAATAGTGCCCCATCATTGGTGTCAGTGGGAGGAATAGTGCCCCATCATTGGTGTCAGAGCGAGGAATCGTGCCCCATCATTGGTATCAGTGGGAGGAATAGTGCCCCATCATTGGTATCAGTGGGAGGAATAGTGTCCCATCATTGGTGTCAGTGGGAGGAATAGTGCCCCATCATTGGTATCAGTGGGAGGAATAGTGCCCCATCATTGGTATCAGTGGGGGGAATAGTGCCCCATCATTGGTGTCAGTGGGAGGAATAGTGTCTTGTATCATTGGTGTCAGTGGGAGGAATAGTGCCCCATCATTGGTGTCAGTGGGAGGAATAGTGCCCCATCATTGGTGTCAGTGGGAGGAATAGTGCCCCATCATTGGTGTCAGTGGGAGGAATAGTGCCCCATCATTGGTGTCAGCGGGAGGAATGGTGCCCCATCATTGGTGTCAGCGGGAGGAATAGTGCCCCATTATTGGTGTCAGTGGGAGGAATAGTGTCTTGTATCATTGGTGTCAGTGGGAGGAATAATGTCCCATCATTGGTGTCAGTGGGAGGAATAATGCCCCTTCATTGGTATCAGTGGGAGGAATAGTGCCCCATCATTGGTGTCAGTGGGAGGAATAGTGCCCCATCATTGGTGTCAGTGGGAGGAATAGTGCCCCATCATTGGTGTCAGTGGGAGGAATAGTGCCCCATCATTGGTATCAGTGGGAGGAATAATGCCCCATCATTGGTGTCAGCGGGAGGAATAGTGCCCCATTATTGGTGTCAGTGGGAGGAATAGTGTCTTGTATCATTGGTGTCAGTGGGAGGAATAATGTCCCATCATTGGTGTCAGTGGGAGGAATAATGCCCCTTCATTGGTATCAGTGGGAGGAATAGTCCCCATCATTGGTGTCAGTGGGAGGAATAGTGCCCCATCATTGGTGTCAGTGGGAGGAATAGTGCCCCATCATTGGTGTCAGCGGGAGGAATAGTGCCCCATTATTGGTGTCAGTGGGAGGAATAGTGTCCCATCATTGGTATCAGTGGGAGGAATAGTGCCCCATCATTGGTGTCAGTGGGAGGAATAGTGTCCCATCATTGGTATCAGTGGGAGGAATAGTGCCCCATCATTGGTGTCAGTGGGAGGAATCGTGCCCTATCATTGGTGTCAGTGGGAGGAATAGTGCCCCATCATTGGTGTCAGAGCGAGGAATAGTGTCCCATCATTGGTGTCAGTGGAAGGAGTAGTGCCCCATCATTGGTGTCAGAGCGAGGAATAGTGTCCCATCATTGGTATCAGTGGGAGGAATAGTGCCCCATCATTGGTGTCAGTGGGAGGAATAGTGCCCCATCATTGGTGTCAGTGGGA
Source organism: Staurois parvus (assembly GCF_062004578.1). NCBI lineage: Eukaryota > Metazoa > Chordata > Amphibia > Anura > Ranidae > Staurois > Staurois parvus. The sequence goes on along the minus strand of NW_028319904.1, from coordinate 239,593 downwards.
GGAATAGTGCCCCATCATTGGTGTCAGTGGGAGGAATAGTGCCCCATCATTGGTGTCAGCGGGAGGAATGGTGCCCCATCATTGGTGTCAGCGGGAGGAATAGTGCCCCATTATTGGTGTCAGTGGGAGGAATAGTGTCTTGTATCATTGGTGTCAGTGGGAGGAATAATGTCCCATCATTGGTGTCAGTGGGAGGAATAATGCCCCTTCATTGGTATCAGTGGGAGGAATAGTGCCCCATCATTGGTGTCAGTGGGAGGAATAGTGCCCCATCATTGGTGTCAGTGGGAGGAATAGTGCCCCATCATTGGTGTCAGTGGGAGGAATAGTGCCCCATCATTGGTATCAGTGGGAGGAATAATGCCCCATCATTGGTGTCAGCGGGAGGAATAGTGCCCCATTATTGGTGTCAGTGGGAGGAATAGTGTCTTGTATCATTGGTGTCAGTGGGAGGAATAATGTCCCATCATTGGTGTCAGTGGGAGGAATAATGCCCCTTCATTGGTATCAGTGGGAGGAATAGTCCCCATCATTGGTTTCAGTGGGAGGAATAGTGCCCCATCATTGGTGTCAGTGGGAGGAATAGTGCCCCATCATTGGTGTCAGCGGGAGGAATGGTGCCCCATCATTGGTGTCAGCGGGAGGAATAGTGCCCCATTATTGGTGTCAGTGGGAGGAATAGTGCCCCATCATTGGTGTCAGTGGGAGGAATAGTGCCCCATCATTGGTGTCAGAGCGAGGAATCGTGCCCCATCATTGGTATCAGTGGGAGGAATAGTGCCCCATCATTGGTATCAGTGGGAGGAATAGTGTCCCATCATTGGTGTCAGTGGGAGGAATAGTGCCCCATCATTGGTATCAGTGGGAGGAATAGTGCCCCATCATTGGTATCAGTGGGGGGAATAGTGCCCCATCATTGGTGTCAGTGGGAGGAATAGTGTCTTGTATCATTGGTGTCAGTGGGAGGAATAGTGCCCCATCATTGGTGTCAGTGGGAGGAATAGTGCCCCATCATTGGTGTCAGTGGGAGGAATAGTGCCCCATCATTGGTGTCAGTGGGAGGAATAGTGCCCCATCATTGGTGTCAGCGGGAGGAATGGTGCCCCATCATTGGTGTCAGCGGGAGGAATAGTGCCCCATTATTGGTGTCAGTGGGAGGAATAGTGTCTTGTATCATTGGTGTCAGTGGGAGGAATAATGTCCCATCATTGGTGTCAGTGGGAGGAATAATGCCCCTTCATTGGTATCAGTGGGAGGAATAGTGCCCCATCATTGGTGTCAGTGGGAGGAATAGTGCCCCATCATTGGTGTCAGTGGGAGGAATAGTGCCCCATCATTGGTGTCAGTGGGAGGAATAGTGCCCCATCATTGGTATCAGTGGGAGGAATAATGCCCCATCATTGGTGTCAGCGGGAGGAATAGTGCCCCATTATTGGTGTCAGTGGGAGGAATAGTGTCTTGTATCATTGGTGTCAGTGGGAGGAATAATGTCCCATCATTGGTGTCAGTGGGAGGAATAATGCCCCTTCATTGGTATCAGTGGGAGGAATAGTCCCCATCATTGGTGTCAGTGGGAGGAATAGTGCCCCATCATTGGTGTCAGTGGGAGGAATAGTGCCCCATCATTGGTGTCAGCGGGAGGAATGGTGCCCCATCATTGGTGTCAGCGGGAGGAATAGTGCCCCATTATTGGTGTCAGTGGGAGGAATAGTGTCCCATCATTGGTATCAGTGGGAGGAATAGTGCCCCATCATTGGTGTCAGTGGGAGGAATAGTGTCCCATCATTGGTATCAGTGGGAGGAATAGTGCCCCATCATTGGTGTCAGTGGGAGGAATCGTGCCCTATCATTGGTGTCAGTGGGAGGAATAGTGCCCCATCATTGGTGTCAGAGCGAGGAATAGTGTCCTATCATTGGTGTCAGTGGAAGGAGTAGTGCCCCATCATTGGTGTCAGAGCGAGGAATAGTGTCCCATCATTGGTATCAGTGGGAGGAATAGTGCCCCATCATTGGTGTCAGTGGGAGGAATAGTGCCCCATCATTGGTGTAGGTGGGAGGAATAGTGCCCCATCATTGGTGTCAGTGGGAGGAATAGTGCCCCATCATTGGTGTCAGAGCGAGGAATCGTGCCCCATCATTGGTGTCAGTGGGAGGAATAGTGCCCCATCATTAGTATCAGTGGGAGGAAAAGTGCCCCATCATTGGTGTCAGTGGGAGGAATAATGTCCCATCATTGGTGTCAGTGGGAGGAATAGTGTCCCATCATTGGTATCAGTGGGAGGAATAGTGTCCCATCATTGGTGTCAGTGGGAGGAATAGTGTCCCATCATTGGTATCAGTGGGAGGAATAGTGTCCCATCATTGGTGTCAGTGGGAGGAATAGTGTCCCATCATTGGTGTCAGTGGGAGGAATAGTGCCCCATCATTGATGTCAGTGGGAGGAATAGTGTCCCATAATTGGTATCAGTGGGAGGAATAGAGCCCCATTATTGGTGTTAGTGGGAGGAATAGTGCCCCATCATTGGTGTCAGTGGGAGGAATAGCGCCCCATCATTGGTATCAGTGGGAGGAATAGTGTCCCATCATTGGTGTCAGTGGGAGGAATAGTGCCCCATCATTGGTATCAGTGGGAGGAATAATGCCCCATCATTGGTGTCAGTGGGAGGAATAATTCCCCATCATTGGTGTCAGTGGGAGGAATAATGCCCCATCATTGGTGTCAGTGGGAGGAATAGTGCCCCATCATTGGTGTCAGTGGGAGGAATTTTGCCCCATCATTGGTGTCAGTGGGAGGAATAGTGCCCCATCATTGGTGTCAGTGGGAGGAATAGTGCCCCATCATTGGTGTCAGTGGGAGGAATAGTGTCCCATCATTGGTATCAGTGGGAGGAATAGTGTCCCATCATTGGTGTCAGTGGCAGGAATAGTGCCCCATCATTGGTATCAGTGGGAGAAATAGTGTCCCATCATTGGTATCAGTGGGAGGAATAGTGCCCCATCATTGGTGTCAGTGGGAGGAATAGTGCCCCATCATTGGTGTCAGTGGGAGGAATAGTGCCCCATCATTGGTATCAGTGGGAGGAATAGTGCCCCATCATTGGTGTCAGGGGGAGGAATAGTGTCCCATCATTGGTATCAGTGGGAGGAATAGTGCCCCATCATTGGTATCAGTGGGAGGAATAGTGCCCCATCATTGGTGTCAGTGGGAGGAATAGTGCCCCATCATTGGTGTCGGTGGGAGGAATAGTGTCCCATCATTGGTATCAGTGGGAGGAATAGTGCCCCATCATTGGTATCAGTGGGAGGAATAGTGTCCCATCATTGGTGTCAGTGGGAGGAATACTACCCCATCATTGGTGTCAGTGGGAGGAATAGTGCCCCATCATTGGTATCAGTGGGAGGAATAGTGCCCCATCATTGGTGTCAGTGGGAGGAATAGTGCCCCATCATTGGTGTCAGAGCGAGGAATAGTGTCCCATCATTGGTATCAGTGGGAGGAATAGTGCCCCATCATTGGTATCAGTGGGAGGAATAGTGCCCCATCATTGGTATCAGTGGGAGGAATAGTGCCCCATCATTGGTGTCAGTGGGAGGAATAGTGCCCCATCATTGGTGTAGGTGGGAGGAATAGTGCCCCATCATTGGTGTCAGTGGGAGGAATAGTGCCCCATCATTGGTGTCAGTGGGAGGAATAGTGCCCCATCATTGGTGTCAGTGGGAGGAATAGTGCCCCATCATTGGTGTCAGCGGGAGGAATGGTGCCCCATCATTGGTGTCAGCGGGAGGAATAGTGCCCCATTATTGGTGTCAGTGGGAGGAATAGTGTCTTGTATCATTGGTGTCAGTGGGAGGAATAATGTCCCATCATTGGTGTCAGTGGGAGGAATAATGCCCCTTCATTGGTATCAGTGGGAGGAATAGTGCCCCATCATTGGTGTCAGTGGGAGGAATAGTGCCCCATCATTGGTGTCAGTGGGAGGAATAGTGCCCCATCATTGGTGTCAGTGGGAGGAATAGTGCCCCATCATTGGTATCAGTGGGAGGAATAATGCCCCATCATTGGTGTCAGCGGGAGGAATAGTGCCCCATTATTGGTGTCAGTGGGAGGAATAGTGTCTTGTATCATTGGTGTCAGTGGGAGGAATAATGTCCCATCATTGGTGTCAGTGGGAGGAATAATGCCCCTTCATTGGTATCAGTGGGAGGAATAGTCCCCATCATTGGTGTCAGTGGGAGGAATAGTGCCCCATCATTGGTATCAGTGGGAGAAATAGTCCCCATCATTGGTGTCAGTGGGAGGAATAGTGCCCCATCATTGGTGTCAGCGGGAGGAATTATGCCCCATCATTGGTGTCAGCGGGAGGAATAGTGCCCCATTATTGGTGTCAGTGGGAGGAATAGTGCCCCATTATTGGTGTCAGTGGGAGGAATAGTGTCCCATCATTGGTATCAGTGGGAGGAATAGTGCCCCATCATTGGTGTCAGTGGGAGGAATAGTGTCCCATCATTGGTATCAGTGGGAGGAATAGTGCCCCATCATTGGTGTCAGTGGGAGGAATCGTGCCCTATCATTGGTGTCAGTGGGAGGAATAGTGCCCCATCATTGGTGTCAGAGCGAGGAATAGTGTCCCATCATTGGTGTCAGTGGAAGGAGTAGTGCCCCATCATTGGTGTCAGAGCGAGGAATAGTGCCCCATCATTGGTATCAGTGGGAGGAATAGTGCCCCATCATTGGTATCAGTGGGAGGAATAGTGCCCCATCATTGGTGTCAGTGGGAGGAATAGTGCCCCATCATTGGTGTAGGTGGGAGGAATAGTGCCCCATCATTGGTGTCAGTGGGAGGAATAGTGCCCCATCATTGGTGTCAGTGGGAGGAATAGTGCCCCATCATTGGTGTCAGTGGGAGGAATAGTGCCCCATCATTGGTGTCAGCGGGAGGAATGGTGCCCCATCATTGGTGTCAGCGGGAGGAATAGTGCCCCATTATTGGTGTCAGTGGGAGGAATAGTGTCTTGTATCATTGGTGTCAGTGGGAGGAATAATGTCCCATCATTGGTGTCAGTGGGAGGAATAATGCCCCTTCATTGGTATCAGTGGGAGGAATAGTGCCCCATCATTGGTATCAGTGGGAGGAATAGTGCCCCATCATTGGTATCAGTGGGAGGAATAGTGCCCCATCATTGGTGTCAGTGGGAGGAATAGTGCCCCATCATTGGTGTCAGAGGGAGGAATAGTGCTCCATCATTGGTGTCAGTGGGAGGAATAATGCCCCATCATTGGTGTCAGCGGGAGGAATAGTGCCCCATTATTGGTGTCAGTGGGAGGAATAGTGTCTTGTATCATTGGTGTCAGTGGGAGGAATAATGTCCCATCATTGGTGTCATTGGGAGGAATAATGCCCCTTCATTGGTATCAGTGGGAGGAATAGTCCCCATCATTGGTGTCAGTAGGAGGAATAGTGCCCCATCATTGGTGTCAGTGGGAGGAATAGTGCCCCATCATTGGTGTCAGCGGGAGGAATGGTGCCCCATCATTGGTGTCAGCGGGAGGAATAGTGCCCCATTATTGGTGTCAGTGGGAGGAATAGTGCCCCATTATTGGTGTCAGTGGGAGGAATAGTGCCCCATCATTGGTGTCAGTGGGAGGAAAAGTGTCCCATCATTGGTATCAGTGGGAGGAATAGTGCCCCATCATTGGTGTCAGCGGGAGGAATGGTGCCCCATCATTGGTGTCAGCGGGAGGAATGGTGCCCCATCATTGGTGTCAGCGGGAGGAATAGTGCCCCATTATTGGTGTCAGTGGGAGGAATAGTGCCCCATTATTGGTGTCAGTGGGAGGAATAGTGCCCCATCATTGGTGTCAGTGGGAGGAAAAGTGTCCCATCATTGGTATCAGTGGGAGGAATAGTGCCCCATCATTAGTATCAGTGGGAGGAATAGTGCCATCATTGGTGTCAGTGGGAGGAATAGTGTCCCATCATTGGTGTCAGTGGGAGGAATAGTGTCCCATCATTGGTGTCAGTGGGAGGAATAGTGTCCCATCATTGGTGTCAGTGGGAGGAATAGTGTCCCATCATTGGTGTCAGTGGGAGGAATAGTGTCCCATCATTGATGTCAGTGGGAGGAATAGTGTCCCATCATTGGTGTCAGTGGGAGGAATAGTGCCCCATTATTGGTGTTAGTGGGAGGAATAGTGCCCCATCATTGGTGTCAGTGGGAGGAATAGCGCCCCATCATTGGTATCAGTGGGAGGAATAGTGTCCCATCATTGGTGTCAGTGGGAGGAATAGTGCCCCATCATTGGTGTCAGTGGGAGGAATAATGCCCCATCATTGGTGTCAGTGGGAGGAATAATTCCCCATCATTGGTGTCAGTGGGAGGAATAATGCCCCATCATTGGTGTCAGTGGGAGGAATAGTGCCCCATCATTGGTGTCAGTGGGAGGAATTTTGCCCCATCATTGGTGTCAGTGGGAGGAATAGTGCCCCATCATTGGTGTCAGTGGGAGGAATAGTGCCCCATCATTGGTGTCAGTGGGAGGAATAGTGCCCCATCATTGGTATCAGTGGGAGAAATAGTGTCCCATCATTGGTATCAGTGGGAGGAATAGTGCCCCATCATTGGTGTCAGTGGGAGGAATAGTGCCCCATCATTGGTGTCAGTGGGAGGAATAGTGCCCCATCATTGGTATCAGTGGGAGGAATAGTGCCCCATCATTGGTGTCAGAGCGAGGAATAGTGTCCCATCATTGGTATCAGTGGGAGGAATAGTGCCCCATCATTGGTATCAGTGGGAGGAATAGTGCCCCATCATTGGTGTCAGTGGGAGGAATAGTGCCCCATCATTGGTGTAGGTGGGAGGAATAGTGCCCCATCATTGGTGTCAGTGGGAGGAATAGTGCCCCATCATTGGTGTCAGTGGGAGGAATAGTGCCCCATCATTGGTGTCAGTGGGAGGAATAGTGCCCCATCATTGGTGTCAGCGGGAGGAATGGTGCCCCATCATTGGTGTCAGCGGGAGGAATAGTACCCCATTATTGGTGTCAGTGGGAGGAATAGTGTCTTGTATCATTGGTGTCAGTGGGAGGAATAGTGCCCCATCATTGGTGTCAGTGGGAGGAATAGTGCCCCATCATTGGTGTAGGTGGGAGGAATAGTGCCCCATCATTGGTGTCAGTGGGAGGAATAGTGCCCCATCATTGGTGTCAGTGGGAGGAATAGTGCCCCATCATTGGTGTCAGTGGGAGGAATAGTGCCCCATCATTGGTGTCAGTGGGAGGAATAGTGCCCCATCATTGGTATCAGTGGGAGAAATAGTGTCCCATCATTGGTATCAGTGGGAGGAATAGTGCCCCATCATTGGTGTCAGTGGGAGGAATAGTGCCCCATCATTGGTGTCAGTGGGAGGAATAGTGCCCCATCATTGGTGTCAGAGCGAGGAATAGTGTCCCATCATTGGTATCAGTGGGAGGAATAGTGCCCCATCATTGGTATCAGTGGGAGGAATAGTGCCCCATCATTGGTGTCAGTGGGAGGAATAGTGCCCCATCATTGGTGTAGGTGGGAGGAATAGTGCCCCATCATTGGTGTCAGTGGGAGGAATAGTGCCCCATCATTGGTGTCAGTGGGAGGAATAGTGCCCCATCATTGGTGTCAGTGGGAGGAATAGTGCCCCATCATTGGTATCAGTGGGAGGAATAGTGCCCCATCATTAGTATCAGTGGGAGGAATAGTGCCATCATTGGTGTCAGTGGGAGGAATAGTGTCCCATCATTGGTGTCAGTGGGAGGAATAGTGTCCCATCATTGGTGTCAGTGGGAGGAATAGTGTCCCATCATTGGTGTCAGTGGGAGGAATAGTGTCTTGTATCATTGGTGTCAGTGGGAGGAATAGTGCCCCATCATTGGTGTCAGTGGGAGGAATAGTGCCCCATCATTGGTGTAGGTGGGAGGAATAGTGCCCCATCATTGGTGTCAGTGGGAGGAATAGTGCCCCATCATTGGTGTCAGTGGGAGGAATAGTGCCCCATCATTGGTGTCAGTGGGAGGAAAAGTGTCCCATCATTGGTATCAGTGGGAGGAATAGTGCCCCATCATTAGTATCAGTGGGAGGAATAGTGCCCCATCATTGGTGTCAGTGGGAGGAATAATGCCCCATCATTGGTGTCAGCGGGAGGAATAGTGCCCCATTATTGGTGTCAGTTGGAGGAATAGTGTCTTGTATCATTGGTGTCAGTGGGAGGAATAATGTCCCATCATTGGTGTCAGTGGGAGGAATAATGCCCCTTCATTGGTATCAGTGGGAGGAATAGTCCCCATCATTGGTGTCAGTAGGAGGAATAGTGCCCCATCATTGGTGTCAGTGGGAGGAATAGTGCCCCATCATTGGTGTCAGCGGGAGGAATGGTGCCCCATCATTGGTGTCAGCGGGAGGAATAGTGCCCCATTATTGGTGTCAGTGGGAGGAATAGTGCCCCATTATTGGTGTCAGTGGGAGGAATAGTGCCCCATCATTGGTGTCAGTGGGAGGAAAAGTGTCCCATCATTGGTATCAGTGGGAGGAATAGTGCCCCATCATTGGTGTCAGCGGGAGGAATGGTGCCCCATCATTGGTGTCAGCGGGAGGAATGGTGCCCCATCATTGGTGTCAGCGGGAGGAATAGTGCCCCATTATTGGTGTCAGTGGGAGGAATAGTGCCCCATTATTGGTGTCAGTGGGAGGAATAGTGCCCCATCATTGGTGTCAGTGGGAGGAAAAGTGTCCCATCATTGGTATCAGTGGGAGGAATAGTGCCCCATCATTAGTATCAGTGGGAGGAATAGTGCCATCATTGGTGTCAGTGGGAGGAATAGTGTCCCATCATTGGTGTCAGTGGGAGGAATAGTGTCCCATCATTGGTGTCAGTGGGAGGAATAGTGTCCCATCATTGGTGTCAGTGGGAGGAATAGTGTCCCATCATTGGTGTCAGTGGGAGGAATAGTGTCCCATCATTGATGTCAGTGGGAGGAATAGTGTCCCATCATTGGTGTCAGTGGGAGGAATAGTGCCCCATTATTGGTGTTAGTGGGAGGAATAGTGCCCCATCATTGGTGTCAGTGGGAGGAATAGCGCCCCATCATTGGTATCAGTGGGAGGAATAGTGTCCCATCATTGGTGTCAGTGGGAGGAATAGTGCCCCATCATTGGTGTCAGTGGGAGGAATAATGCCCCATCATTGGTGTCAGTGGGAGGAATAATTCCCCATCATTGGTGTCAGTGGGAGGAATAATGCCCCATCATTGGTGTCAGTGGGAGGAATAGTGCCCCATCATTGGTGTCAGTGGGAGGAATTTTGCCCCATCATTGGTGTCAGTGGGAGGAATAGTGCCCCATCATTGGTGTCAGTGGGAGGAATAGTGCCCCATCATTGGTGTCAGTGGGAGGAATAGTGCCCCATCATTGGTATCAGTGGGAGAAATAGTGTCCCATCATTGGTATCAGTGGGAGGAATAGTGCCCCATCATTGGTGTCAGTGGGAGGAATAGTGCCCCATCATTGGTGTCAGTGGGAGGAATAGTGCCCCATCATTGGTATCAGTGGGAGGAATAGTGCCCCATCATTGGTGTCAGAGCGAGGAATAGTGTCCCATCATTGGTATCAGTGGGAGGAATAGTGCCCCATCATTGGTATCAGTGGGAGGAATAGTGCCCCATCATTGGTGTCAGTGGGAGGAATAGTGCCCCATCATTGGTGTAGGTGGGAGGAATAGTGCCCCATCATTGGTGTCAGTGGGAGGAATAGTGCCCCATCATTGGTGTCAGTGGGAGGAATAGTGCCCCATCATTGGTGTCAGTGGGAGGAATAGTGCCCCATCATTGGTGTCAGCGGGAGGAATGGTGCCCCATCATTGGTGTCAGCGGGAGGAATAGTGCCCCATTATTGGTGTCAGTGGGAGGAATAGTGTCTTGTATCATTGGTGTCAGTGGGAGGAATAGTGCCCCATCATTGGTGTCAGTGGGAGGAATAGTGCCCCATCATTGGTGTAGGTGGGAGGAATAGTGCCCCATCATTGGTGTCAGTGGGAGGAATAGTGCCCCATCATTGGTGTCAGTGGGAGGAATAGTGCCCCATCATTGGTGTCAGTGGGAGGAATAGTGCCCCATCATTGGTGTCAGTGGGAGGAATAGTGCCCCATCATTGGTATCAGTGGGAGAAATAGTGTCCCATCATTGGTATCAGTGGGAGGAATAGTGCCCCATCATTGGTGTCAGTGGGAGGAATAGTGCCCCATCATTGGTGTCAGTGGGAGGAATAGTGCCCCATCATTGGTGTCAGAGCGAGGAATAGTGTCCCATCATTGGTATCAGTGGGAGGAATAGTGCCCCATCATTGGTATCAGTGGGAGGAATAGTGCCCCATCATTGGTGTCAGTGGGAGGAATAGTGCCCCATCATTGGTGTAGGTGGGAGGAATAGTGCCCCATCATTGGTGTCAGTGGGAGGAATAGTGCCCCATCATTGGTGTCAGTGGGAGGAATAGTGCCCCATCATTGGTGTCAGTGGGAGGAATAGTGCCCCATCATTGGTATCAGTGGGAGGAATAGTGCCCCATCATTAGTATCAGTGGGAGGAATAGTGCCATCATTGGTGTCAGTGGGAGGAATAGTGTCCCATCATTGGTGTCAGTGGGAGGAATAGTGTCCCATCATTGGTGTCAGTGGGAGGAATAGTGTCCCATCATTGGTGTCAGTGGGAGGAATAGTGTCTTGTATCATTGGTGTCAGTGGGAGGAATAGTGCCCCATCATTGGTGTCAGTGGGAGGAATAGTGCCCCATCATTGGTGTAGGTGGGAGGAATAGTGCCCCATCATTGGTGTCAGTGGGAGGAATAGTGCCCCATCATTGGTGTCAGTGGGAGGAATAGTGCCCCATCATTGGTGTCAGTGGGAGGAAAAGTGTCCCATCATTGGTATCAGTGGGAGGAATAGTGCCCCATCATTAGTATCAGTGGGAGGAATAGTGCCATCATTGGTGTCAGTGGGAGGAATAGTGTCCCATCATTGGTGTCAGTGGGAGGAATAGTGTCCCATCATTGGTGTCAGTGGGAGGAATAGTGTCCCATCATTGGTGTCAGTGGGAGGAATAGTGTCCCATCATTGGTGTCAGTGGGAGGAATAGTGTCCCATCATTGATGTCAGTGGGAGGAATAGTGTCCCATCATTGGTGTCAGTGGGAGGAATAGTGCCCCATCATTGGTGTTAGTGGGAGGAATAGTGCCCCATCATTGGTGTCAGTGGGAGGAATAGCGCCCCATCATTGGTATCAGTGGGAGGAATAGTGTCCCATCATTGGTGTCAGTGGGAGGAATAGTGCCCCATCATTGGTGTCAGTGGGAGGAATAATGCCCCATCATTGGTGTCAGTGGGAGGAATAATTCCCCATCATTGGTGTCAGTGGGAGGAATAATGCCCCATCATTGGTGTCAGTGGGAGGAATAGTGCCCCATCATTGGTGTCAGTGGGAGGAATTTTGCCCCATCATTGGTGTCAGTGGGAGGAATAGTGCCCCATCATTGGTGTCAGTGGGAGGAATAGTGCCCCATCATTGGTGTCAGTGGGAGGAATAGTGCCCCATCATTGGTATCAGTGGGAGAAATAGTGTCCCATCATTGGTATCAGTGGGAGGAATAGTGCCCCATCATTGGTGTCAGTGGGAGGAATAGTGCCCCATCATTGGTGTCAGTGGGAGGAATAGTGCCCCATCATTGGTATCAGTGGGAGGAATAGTGCCCCATCAATGGTATCAGTGGGAGGAATAGTGCCCCATCATTGGTGTCAGAGCGAGGAATAGTGTCCCATCATTGGTATCAGTGGGAGGAATAGTGCCCCATCATTGGTATCAGTGGGAGGAATAGTGCCCCATCATTGGTGTCAGTGGGAGGAATAGTGCCCCATCATTGGTGTAGGTGGGAGGAATAGTGCCCCATCATTGGTGTCAGTGGGAGGAATAGTGCCCCATCATTGGTGTCAGTGGGAGGAATAGTGCCCCATCATTGGTGTCAGTGGGAGGAATAGTGCCCCATCATTGGTGTCAGCGGGAGGAATGGTGCCCCATCATTGGTGTCAGCGGGAGGAATAGTGCCCCATTATTGGTGTCAGTGGGAGGAATAGTGTCTTGTATCATTGGTGTCAGTGGGAGGAATAGTGCCCCATCATTGGTGTCAGTGGGAGGAATAGTGCCCCATCATTGGTGTAGGTGGGAGGAATAGTGCCCCATCATTGGTGTCAGTGGGAGGAATAGTGCCCCATCATTGGTGTCAGTGGGAGGAATAGTGCCCCATCATTGGTGTCAGTGGGAGGAATAGTGCCCCATCATTGGTGTCAGTGGGAGGAATAGTGCCCCATCATTGGTATCAGTGGGAGAAATAGTGTCCCATCATTGGTATCAGTGGGAGGAATAGTGCCCCATCATTGGTGTCAGTGGGAGGAATAGTGCCCCATCATTGGTGTCAGTGGGAGGAATAGTGCCCCATCATTGGTATCAGTGGGAGGAATAGTGCCCCATCATTGGTGTCAGAGCGAGGAATAGTGTCCCATCATTGGTATCAGTGGGAGGAATAGTGCCCCATCATTGGTATCAGTGGGAGGAATAGTGCCCCATCATTGGTGTCAGTGGGAGGAATAGTGCCCCATCATTGGTGTAGGTGGGAGGAATAGTGCCCCATCATTGGTGTCAGTGGGAGGAATAGTGCCCCATCATTGGTGTCAGTGGGAGGAATAGTGCCCCATCATTGGTGTCAGTGGGAGGAATAGTGCCCCATCATTGGTGTCAGCGGGAGGAATGGTGCCCCATCATTGGTGTCAGCGGGAGGAATAGTGCCCCATTATTGGTGTCAGTGGGAGGAATAGTGTCTTGTATCATTGGTGTCAGTGGGAGGAATAGTGCCCCATCATTGGTGTCGGTGGGAGGAATAGTGTCCCATCATTGGTATCAGTGGGAGGAATAGTGCCCCATCATTGGTATCAGTGGGAGGAATAGTGTCCCATCATTGGTGTCAGTGGAAGGAATACTACCCCATCATTGGTGTCAGTGGGAGGAATAGTGCCCCATCATTGGTATCAGTGGGAGGAATAGTGCCCCATCATTGGTATCAGTGGGAGGAATAGTGCCCCATCATTGGTGTCAGTGGGAGGAATAGTGCCCCATCATTGGTGTCAGAGCGAGGAATAGTGTCCCATCATTGGTATCAGTGGGAGGAATAGTGCCCCATCATTGGTGTCAGTGGGAGGAATAGTGCCCCATCATTGGTGTCAGTGGGAGGAATAGTGCCCCATCATTGGTGTCAGTGGGAGGAATAGTGCCCCATCATTGGTGTCAGTGGGAGGAATAGTGCCCCATCATTGGTGTCAGTGGGAGGAATAGTGCCCCATCATTGGTGTCAGTGGGAGGAATAGTGCCCCATCATTGGTGTCAGTGGGAGGAATGGTGCCCCATCATTGGTGTCAGTGGGAGGAATGGTGCCCCATCATTGGTGTCAGTGGGAGGAATAGTGTCCCATCATTGGTATCAGTGGGAGGAATAGTGCCCCATCATTGGTGTCAGTGGGAGGAATAGTGCCCCATCATTGGTATCAGTGGAGGAATAGTGCCCCATCATTGGTATCAGTGGGAGGAATAGTGCCCCATCATTGGTGTCAGTGGGAGGAATAGTGCCCCATCATTGGTGTCAGAGCGAGGAATCGTGCCCCATCATTGGTATCAGTGGGAGGAATAGTGCCCCATCATTGGTATCAGTGGGAGGAATAGTGTCCCATCATTGGTGTCAGTGGGAGGAATAGTGCCCCATCATTGGTATCAGTGGGAGGAATAGTGCCCCATCATTGGTATCAGTGGGGGGAATAGTGCCCCATCATTGGTGTCAGTGGGAGGAATAGTGTCTTGTATCATTGGTGTCAGTGGGAGGAATAGTGCCCCATCATTGGTGTCAGTGGGAGGAATAGTGCCCCATCATTGGTGTCAGTGGGAGGAATAGTGCCCCATCATTGGTGTCAGTGGGAGGAATAGTGCCCCATCATTGGTGTCAGCGGGAGGAATGGTGCCCCATCATTGGTGTCAGCGGGAGGAATAGTGCCCCATTATTGGTGTCAGTGGGAGGAATAGTGTCTTGTATCATTGGTGTCAGTGGGAGGAATAATGTCCCATCATTGGTGTCAGTGGGAGGAATAATGCCCCTTCATTGGTATCAGTGGGAGGAATAGTGCCCCATCATTGGTGTCAGTGGGAGGAATAGTGCCCCATCATTGGTGTCAGTGGGAGGAATAGTGCCCCATCATTGGTGTCAGTGGGAGGAATAGTGCCCCATCATTGGTATCAGTGGGAGGAATAATGCCCCATCATTGGTGTCAGCGGGAGGAATAGTGCCCCATTATTGGTGTCAGTGGGAGGAATAGTGTCTTGTATCATTGGTGTCAGTGGGAGGAATAATGTCCCATCATTGGTGTCAGTGGGAGGAATAATGCCCCTTCATTGGTATCAGTGGGAGGAATAGTCCCCATCATTGGTGTCAGTGGGAGGAATAGTGCCCCATCATTGGTGTCAGTGGGAGGAATAGTGCCCCATCATTGGTGTCAGCGGGAGGAATGGTGCCCCATCATTGGTGTCAGCGGGAGGAATAGTGCCCCATTATTGGTGTCAGTGGGAGGAATAGTGTCCCATCATTGGTATCAGTGGGAGGAATAGTGCCCCATCATTGGTGTCAGTGGGAGGAATAGTGTCCCATCATTGGTATCAGTGGGAGGAATAGTGCCCCATCATTGGTGTCAGTGGGAGGAATCGTGCCCTATCATTGGTGTCAGTGGGAGGAATAGTGCCCCATCATTGGTGTCAGAGCGAGGAATAGTGTCCCATCATTGGTGTCAGTGGAAGGAGTAGTGCCCCATCATTGGTGTCAGAGCGAGGAATAGTGTCCCATCATTGGTATCAGTGGGAGGAATAGTGCCCCATCATTGGTATCAGTGGGAGGAATAGTGCCCCATCATTGGTGTAGGTGGGAGGAATAGTGCCCCATCATTGGTGTCAGTGGGAGGAATAGTGCCCCATCATTGGTGTCAGTGGGAGGAATAGTGCCCCATCATTGGTGTCAGCGGGAGGAATGGTGCCCCATCATTGGTGTCAGCGGGAGGAATAGTGCCCCATTATTGGTGTCAGTGGGAGGAATAGTGTCTTGTATCATTGGTGTCAGTGGGAGGAATAATGTCCCATCATTGGTGTCAGTGGGAGGAATAATGCCCCTTCATTGGTATCAGTGGGAGGAATAGTGCCCCATCATTGGTGTCAGTGGGAGGAATAGTGCCCCATCATTGGTGTCAGTGGGAGGAATAGTGCCCCATCATTGGTGTCAGTGGGAGGAATAGTGCCCCATCATTGGTATCAGTGGGAGGAATAATGCCCCATCATTGGTGTCAGCGGGAGGAATAGTGCCCCATTATTGGTGTCAGTGGGAGGAATAGTGTCTTGTATCATTGGTGTCAGTGGGAGGAATAATGTCCCATCATTGGTGTCAGTGGGAGGAATAATGCCCCTTCATTGGTATCAGTGGGAGGAATAGTCCCCATCATTGGTGTCAGTGGGAGGAATAGTGCCCCATCATTGGTGTCAGTGGGAGGAATAGTGCCCCATCATTGGTGTCAGCGGGAGGAATGGTGCCCCATCATTGGTGTCAGCGGGAGGAATAGTGCCCCATTATTGGTGTCAGTGGGAGGAATAGTGCCCCATCATTGGTGTCAGTGGGAGGAATAGTGCCCCATCATTGGTGTCAGAGCGAGGAATCGTGCCCCATCATTGGTATCAGTGGGAGGAATAGTGCCCCATCATTGGTATCAGTGGGAGGAATAGTGTCCCATCATTGGTGTCAGTGGGAGGAATAGTGCCCCATCATTGGTATCAGTGGGAGGAATAGTGCCCCATCATTGGTATCAGTGGGGGGAATAGTGCCCCATCATTGGTGTCAGTGGGAGGAATAGTGTCTTGTATCATTGGTGTCAGTGGGAGGAATAGTGCCCCATCATTGGTGTCAGTGGGAGGAATAGTGCCCCATCATTGGTGTCAGTGGGAGGAATAGTGCCCCATCATTGGTGTCAGTGGGAGGAATAGTGCCCCATCATTGGTGTCAGCGGGAGGAATGGTGCCCCATCATTGGTGTCAGCGGGAGGAATAGTGCCCCATTATTGGTGTCAGTGGGAGGAATAGTGTCTTGTATCATTGGTGTCAGTGGGAGGAATAATGTCCCATCATTGGTGTCAGTGGGAGGAATAGTGCCCCATCATTGGTGTCAGTGGGAGGAATAGTGCCCCATCATTGGTATCAGTGGGAGGAATAATGCCCCATCATTGGTGTCAGCGGGAGGAATAGTGCCCCATTATTGGTGTCAGTGGGAGGAATAGTGTCTTGTATCATTGGTGTCAGTGGGAGGAATAATGTCCCATCATTGGTGTCAGTGGGAGGAATAATGCCCCTTCATTGGTATCAGTGGGAGGAATAGTCCCCATCATTGGTGTCAGTGGGAGGAATAGTGCCCCATCATTGGTGTCAGTGGGAGGAATAGTGCCCCATCATTGGTGTCAGCGGGAGGAATGGTGCCCCATCATTGGTGTCAGCGGGAGGAATAGTGCCCCATTATTGGTGTCAGTGGGAGGAATAGTGTCCCATCATTGGTATCAGTGGGAGGAATAGTGTCCCATCATTGGTATCAGTGGGAGGAATAGTGCCCCATCATTGGTGTCAGTGGGAGGAATCGTGCCCTATCATTGGTGTCAGTGGGAGGAATAGTGCCCCATCATTGGTGTCAGAGCGAGGAATAGTGTCCCATCATTGGTGTCAGTGGAAGGAGTAGTGCCCCATCATTGGTGTCAGAGCGAGGAATAGTGTCCCATCATTGGTATCAGTGGGAGGAATAGTGCCCCATCATTGGTGTCAGTGGGAGGAATAGTGCCCCATCATTGGTGTAGGTGGGAGGAATAGTGCCCCATCATTGGTGTCAGTGGGAGGATAGTGCCCCATCATTGGTGTCAGTGGGAGGAATAGTGCCCCATCATTGGTGTCAGCGGGAGGAATGGTGCCCCATCATTGGTGTCAGCGGGAGGAATAGTGCCCCATTATTGGTGTCAGTGGGAGGAATAGTGTCTTGTATCATTGGTGTCAGTGGGAGGAATAATGTCCCATCATTGGTGTCAGTGGGAGGAATAATGCCCCTTCATTGGTATCAGTGGGAGGAATAGTGCCCCATCATTGGTGTCAGTGGGAGGAATAGTGCCCCATCATTGGTGTCAGTGGGAGGAATAGTGCCCCATCATTGGTGTCAGTGGGAGGAATAGTGCCCCATCATTGGTATCAGTGGGAGGAATAATGCCCCATCATTGGTGTCAGCGGGAGGAATAGTGCCCCATTATTGGTGTCAGTGGGAGGAATAGTGTCTTGTATCATTGGTGTCAGTGGGAGGAATAATGTCCCATCATTGGTGTCAGTGGGAGGAATAATGCCCCTTCATTGGTGTCAGTGGGAGGAATAGTCCCCATCATTGGTGTCAGTGGGAGGAATAGTGCCCCATCATTGGTGTCAGTGGGAGGAATAGTGCCCCATCATTGGTGTCAGCGGGAGGAATGGTGCCCCATCATTGGTGTCAGCGGGAGGAATAGTGCCCCATTATTGGTGTCAGTGGGAGGAATAGTGCCCCATCATTGGTGTCAGTGGGAGGAATAGTGTCCCATCATTGGTGTCAGTGGGAGGAATCGTGTCCCATCATTGGTGTCAGTGGGAGGAATAGTGCCCCATCATTGGTATCAGTGGGAGGAATAGTGCCCCATCATTGGTGTCAGTGGGAGGAATAGCACCCCATCATTAGAATACCATACTGAAATCAAATCTGATGTTTTTTCATTTTTATTTGGTGTGTGTTGGAAGAGGGGTCATCTTATACGCCGGCAAATACGGTACACTGACCCCCCCCATGTATGAAGCAGAGCACAGAGAGTTTTGGGTGAATACTGATAACGAGGATGGACTCCATATATGAGGAGTGTCGGTCCTCCTGTGGAATGCCCCCTCCCTGGATGTGTAGTCCGGAGTCACCTTCATATCCTGGTGACAGCCCGGGGTCCCAGGTATGTGAGAAGTGTACACAAATCTGACCCAACAAGGTGTTCTGCATCTACCGTATATTTCGCTCCATAAGACACACTTGGGGGGAAATGTCTATGCGTCTTATGAAGCGGCCAGCCCAGTATTCCCGCCGCCGTTGTATGTCCGCAGTCTCTGATCATCTCCTGTACTGTGTCCGCAGTCTCTGGTCATCTCCTGTACTGTGTCCGCAGTCTCTGGTCATCTCCTGTACTGTGTCCGCAGTCTCTGGTCATCTCCTGTACTGTTTCCGCAGTCTCTGGTCATCTCCTGTACTGTGTCCGCAGTCTCTGGTCATCTCCTGTACCGCATCCGCAGTCTCTGGTCCATCTCCTGTACTGTCCGCAGTCTCTGGTCATCTCTTGTACTATGTCCGCAGTCTCCGGTCATCCACTGTACTGTGTCCGCAGTCTCTGGTCATCCCTGTACCGTGTCTGCAGACTCTGGTCATCTCCTGTACTGTGTCCGCAGTCTCTGGTCATGTCCTGTACTATGTCCGCAGTCTCTGGTCATCTCCTGTACTGTGTCCGCAGTCTCTGGTCATGTCCTGTACTATGTCCGCAGTCTCTGGTCATCTCCTGTACTGTGTCCGCAGTCTCTGGTCATCTCCTGTGCTGTGTCCGCAGTCTCTGGTCATCTCCTGTACTGTGTCCGCAGTCTCTGGTCATCTCCTGCACTGTGTCCGCAGTCTCTGGTCATCTCCTGTACTGTGTCCGCAGTCTCTGGTCATCTCCTGCACTGTGTCCGCAGTCTCTGGTCATCTCCTGTACTGTGTCCGCAGTCTCTGGTCATCTCCTGCACTATGTCTGCAGTCTCTGGTCATCCCCTGTACTGTGTCCGCAGTCTCTGGTCATCTCCTGTACTGTGTCCGCAGTCTCTGGTCATCTCCTGTACCGTGTCCGCAGTCTCTGGTCATCTCCTGTACCGTGTCCGCAGTCTCTGGTCATCTCCTGTACTGTGTCCGCAGTCTCTGGTCATCTCCTGTACTGTGTCCGCAGTCTCTGGTCATCTCCTGTACTGTGTCCGCAGTCTCTGGTCATCTCCTGCACTATGTCCGCAGTCTCTGGTCATCTCCTGTACTGTGTCCGCAGTCTCTGGTCATCTCCTGTACCGTGTCCGCAGTCTCTGATCATCTCCTGTACCGTGTTCGCAGTCTCTGGTCATCTCCTGTACTGTGTCCGCAGTCTCTGGTCATCTCCTGTACTATGTCCGCAGTCTCTGGTCATCTCCTGTACTGTGTCCGCAGTCTCTGGTCATCTCCTGTATCGTGTCCGCAGTCTCTGATCATCTCCTGTACCGTGTCCGCAGTCTCTGGTCATCTCCTGTACTGTGTCCGCAGTCTCTGGTCATCTCCTGCACTGTGTCCGCAGTCTCTGGTCATCTCCTGTACTGTGTCCGCAGTCTCTGGTCATCTCCTGCACTGTGTCCGCAGTCTCTGGTCATCTCCTGTACTGTGTCCGCAGTCTCTGGTCATCTCCTGCACTATGTCTGCAGTCTCTGGTCATCCCCTGTACTGTGTCCGCAGTCTCTGGTCATCTCCTGTACTGTGTCCGCAGTCTCTGGTCATCTCCTGTGCTGTGTCCGCAGTCTCTGGTCATCTCCTGTACTGTGTCCGCAGTCTCTGGTCATCTCCTGCACTGTGTCCGCAGTCTCTGGTCATCTCCTGTACTGTGTCCGCAGTCTCTGGTCATCTCCTGCACTGTGTCCGCAGTCTCTGGTCATCTCCTGTACTGTGTCCGCAGTCTCTGGTCATCTCCTGCACTATGTCTGCAGTCTCTGGTCATCTCCTGTACTGTGTCTGCAGTCTCTGGTCATCTCCTGTACTATGTCCGCAGTCTCTGGTCATCTCCTGTACTGTGTCCGCAGTCTCTGGTCATCTCCTGTACTATGTCCGCAGCCTCTGGTCATCTCCTGTACTATGTCCGCAGTCTCTGGTCATCTCCTGTACTATGTCCGCAGTCTCTGGTCATCTCCTGTACTGTGTCCACATTTGTTCATATTTTTTTTTTTAAACTATAGTCCGGCCCTCCAACGGTCTGAGGGACAGTGAACTGGCCCCCTGTTTAAAAAAATTTGAGGACCCCTGGTCTTTATAATCGCAGATCCTATATTGCTTATAAATATATTAAAATGTAAGGGTCCCAACACTGAACCTTGGAGTACCCCACTGACACCCCTAGACCATTCAGAGTATGAATCATTAACCACTACTCTCTGAATACCAGCTTTTAGCCAGTTTTCTATCCATTTACATACGGATGTTTCCAAGTTTGTAGACTTTAGCCATGTGTGGGGAACTGTGTCAAGCGCATTTGCCAAATCCAAGTATACCACGTCCACTGCCACCCCTCTGTCCAAGTATACCACGTCCACTGCCACCCCTCTGTCCAAGTATACCACGTCCACTGCCACCCCTCTGTCCAAGTATACCAAGCCCACCGCCACCCCTCCGTCCAAGTATACCACGTCCACTGTCACCCCTCTGTCCAAGTATATCACGTCCACTGCCACCCCTCTGTCCAAGTATACCACGTCCACTGTCACCCCTCTGTCCAAGTATACCACGTCCACTGCCACCCCTCTGTCCAA
Organism: Staurois parvus; assembly: GCF_062004578.1. Taxonomy (NCBI): domain Eukaryota; kingdom Metazoa; phylum Chordata; class Amphibia; order Anura; family Ranidae; genus Staurois; species Staurois parvus. The sequence continues at coordinate 218,854 of NW_028319904.1, read as the reverse complement.
GTATACCACGTCCACTGCCACCCCTCTGTCCAAGTATACCACGTCCACTGCCACCCCTCTGTCCAAGTATACCACGTCCACTGCCACCCCTCTGTCCAAGTATACCACGTCCACTGCCACCCCTCTGTCCAAGTATACCAAGCCCACCGCCACCCCTCCGTCCAAGTATACCACGTCCACTGCCACCCCTCTGTCCAAGTATACCACGTCCACTGCCACCCCTCTGTCCAAGTATACCAAGCCCACCGCCACCCCTCCGTCCAAGTATACCACGTCCACTGCCACCCCTCTGTCCAAGTATACCACGTCCACTGCCACCCCTCTGTCCAAGTATACCACGTTGTCATGGAAATTTTGTATTGTTGGTCGAACTTTAAATGTGTCATATATTCGTGTTATTCATATGTCTCTCGTGTGGCTTAATTAAAGCTCTGAAGGCTGCAATTGGGCCATGCGCATGTACAATGTATGTATTACAGTACTCAGCTTGGTAATGGATGAGATGGCAGATCTGCGCTTATAGACCGGCGTGTATACCACCACGGCATTCGATGCGAATGTCGCTGGCAGTAGACCGTGGACCTGTATCCACATATCAGCAGCATAGTACCACATGGGCTTCATAACGCAAGGCGCCAAGCGGTGTGAACTCCACGTGTAGGCTTATGCATATCTTACAACCCATTACCAACTTGAAACTGTATCTTGGATGGATGTGTTTTAATAAAGATCGTACCGGGCCCATCCAGGTACAGACTGGTGTTTAGCTTAGGGAATACTTGTACAAAGGATTTGCATGCCAATGGGAGCTAGTAGGACAGGAAATATGACCTCAGATGGCTCATGGGGGGGAAGGGGAGGAAGTCTGCTGACCTCAGAAGGCTCATGGGGGAGGACCAGTGATAGATAATAGGAAAGGCTATGCTCCAATCGGAATGTACATCCTGTGTATAGGCACTCCCCATTGCATTGTTCGGTGGGAGGGGATTGACTTTATTCATGTGGGGGGCATGTGTGTATTTTTAATAAAACCAGGGGCTGAGTCTGAAACCGGCCCTTATGTGAGTTGCAACACCATCCTGAGAGTGTCGTTTGATCATTCTAGGGTAACGGAGCTCCACCCCCACATCTCAACAGAGCCAAAGTATTTGGATGGGCAGGAATCGTGTAGTTTAGCTGCAGTCGTGGTAAGCGAGATTCGCACAGCTTTATGGGAGATTTCTGCGCATCCAACTGCGAGTACTCACGGTAAGGAGAAATTTGTTAAAGCGAATTTCCAAGACAGTTTGGCGAGCCTGGTGGATACTAACGCGTATTCTTGCATAGCTAACCAAGAACGGGGGGGGAATGAGCCATCATGAACTAGCAAAAAGTATGCCGGCACATTTCAGGTCTCTCTGCCATTAAGAGGATCGCTTTTTGCGTGTTCGTGTGGCTGATTTCGCTCTGTTAGCTAACAAGAATTACCGCTTGGCAAGGACCTAGTTTTTTGTCCTAAACTCTTGATTTGTGGGTGAAAGACAAGGGTTTGTCTCTGCGGAGAGCAGCAGACGGGTGGGTTTGGTTGGCTGGATTTGGTCAAGTTTAAAAATCTTCCAACCAAAAATTAAACGGGTATATGTTTTAGCGGGTAAAAGTTGTTGCATAGTGTTAGGTAAGTATTTGTGGGTTGTAGGTACTGTGGTGATTGCTCTACCCCCTCCACGTGAGGTAATTATTACAGTGCTGAAAGGTTTAGGTTAATTGTTAACTGTTGTAAGATCTTTGTATGTAGTCTGTGCAGTGTTTTGTGGTACTACTGCTCCCAGCAAGCATGCAGCAGGGGGTCCTTTCTGTTACATGTGCATGTTAGTGTGATATGTTGGTGTTTTATGTCTGTTCTGTGACTGTGCCCAAATTGTGTTGTATGTGTACTTCATATTGCTGTGTAATTGTCCAGTGTATGTTCTGTCCAAAAGTCTGTTTTATGTAAGAGGCAATTTTGAGGCTAGAGTCTGACGTGTGCTCCTCTGTGGGGGGCCATTCTAGTGTTACCATGTGCTTCCCTGTGGGGGGTAATTCTAGTATCTGCCATGTGCTCCTCTGTGGGGGGTCATCTTCTTGACTAACCACATGGACTCCTTTTGTTTGGTGGCCATTTTGTTGGCTACCATGTGCTTTCCCTGATTGGTGGCCATTTTGTTGACTACCATTTGTGCAGTAATCTCTATGCAATGTGTATGCAGCTTTCTATATGCATTTGACCCATATTGTGTTTTTAATCCAAATTTTTTACAGTTTCATTTGTTTGCTTTTAGCTTTAAATTTGCGTATTGCCAGCCAATTTAAAGTGTGTTAAGCGAGTTTTCCCTTCACGTGTTCCACATTTAGTGAGCGCAGTGAAGTCTGGGTTTTTGCACATAGATTTCTTGTATAGTGATTGTTTTTCTTATGTTTTTCCTGTTAAAAGTAGTTCCTTATTGTAAAGCGGGTTTGTTTTAAAGCTGCTGCGTTGTGTGTTTCACGTCCAGCAGACTTTTTGTGTAAACGGTTTTAGGTGGTTGCAGTGAAGATTGCGTGTGTAGCGCAGATCGTTTAGCGGTGCTGATAGGAGTGATTTTTGCGTCAGCAACAAGGTTACTTTTGGCGCAGTTTTTCGGTTTACCTCTGTGTAATTGTTTTACTGTGAAACGTCCCGTGTTTTTCATAAGGATCCACTTTGTCCTTTTTAACAGTTTTTCAGGTTGAAAAGGGTTTTTTTCTGTGTGTATTAGGAAAGTTTTTTTCTTTACACAAGTTTCCTAAAGGTCAGTTAGCAGGTTTCTGGCCAACCAGTGACCCCTAAGTAACATCCAAGAACCCCTCATTTGTTTTGACTTGTGTTAGCTACTGTGTGCAGGGAGAGAAAAGCCACTTTCATCATTGTGCGGTGTGGCCTGCCAAACACAGTGGGTGATGAGAACCACATAAATTACGCTGTGGGAGTGGGCGGTCCAGGGAAGTATAACACTTAGCCTGGTCACCACAAACACTTCGGGTGGTCAGGATCGCATAAATTGCGCTGTGGGAGTGGGAGGTGTGCTCTCAGTCTGACCGCCACTTGATGCGCTTCGGGTGAACGATAAGTATCACATAAATTACGCTGTGCTGGGAAAGTGGTGGAATCAGGCCTCTCGGTAGGATCCCACCGAGTGCTCCAGGGGGTAAACAGGTACCCGGACGCGGGATATATACCAGTGACTAGTCACGATGGGCAGTAGTCAGTCCATGAAGAGAGAGGGGGAACCAGCCCTCTTCAGGGTAAGGACAGCTGCACAACTGATGAAGGTGAGTTTGGGGGGGAAGTCTACAGAACCCCTCAAAAGGTGGAATAAATGGTCGAAGGGTACCAGATGGGAAATTCCCCGGGAAAGTACATTTGACGCATGGAGGTGGGAAAAATTCATCTCTGAATTTGAACCACGGATGCAGGCGTCAGAACTAGAGATCGCACAGCTATGGCTTCACAGGTCAATCCAATTAGGGAAGCAGGGCATACATAAACTGGTGTCTGTCCGGAAGAACCAGGTGATGTATACCTGGCCTCCAGAGGGAATAAAACAGGAAGATCCGGTGTCAGAGGTGGAGGAAGCTCTTTCACGGCTGACTCTACTAAGGCAGGCAGGATCAGGGTCTGCTGGGGTTCCCGAACAACCAACAGTGGCTGAGATAAGTATAACTGCACCTGTCTCTTCTGTTAGTGACGTCACTCTTGATGTACCTTCCGTGTCTTCTGTATCTATGCCTCAGCCTCTACCTCTACCTCTCCCTTCTTCCTGCCTCACCCCAGCTCCTTCTGTTTCCAACTATGAAGCCTACTCAACAACCGATTTGCAGACTATCTGTGAATCAAGGGGAATAGACACCCGGTTAAGAAACAGGGCAGATTGCATCAAAGCGCTACGAACCACTGATCAGACCCCTGCCCCCCAGCTATACCCTGATCTGAGGGACCTCAAACCTGAAGGTGCAGTAAGCGAGGTGGTTAATCTAAGCCCACCGATGAAGCTGGGTCAGCCCTTGCACTCTTCCCGGACCGAGGCCTATCCAGTCAGAGTGCAGCAATTTGAAGGTCCTCCCAATGCACAGGGGGAACGGACTTTAGGGGAACGGGTAGTTTGGCATGTCCCCTTCACCCCGGCAGAGATCCGCACTATTCTGGCTGAGCTCCCGGACTATCGAGTCAATCCGAGAGGATTTGCTCAAATGTTTGGACAAAACCAGTTCAGCTATGGTATGAGCGGGTCAGATTGTGCGCAGATCCTGCGGGCTAAGGTGGGCATGGAAGTGGCCAGTACAGTGATTGCAGGGTGCTCTATAACCACGCATGAGGAGATGACTTCAGGGGGCAAAGAGTTCTGTGCACAGCTAAAGGCAAAGCTTCCAGAAATGTATGGTGCTACCTCTACTACGGACATGATGAAGCTCACCCAGGGTCCTAATGAGGAAAGCGCCTGCTTCTGGCGCCGTCTCAAGCAGACGGCACTGGATGCGGATCTGGAAGTTGGACCTGATGCTCCAACTGAAGGGGTAAAGGTGACCGCGACGCACATTATGTTGCGGGCCAAATTTTTGGAAGGCATTAATATTAAAATTCGGGAAAGGCTGGTTCTGGCCCGACCCGAATATAATGAGATGTCTATCCCTGCTATCCTTTCCACTCTTGTGGCAATAGAGAGGGAAATGGATAGAAGAAAACAAGACAAGGCCAAAGTTCTTATGTCCCAGACCCCACACAAAAAACCAAGGGATCTGGGTCACAGGAAGGATAGGCCCCCACCCAGGTGCTTCCAGTGCCACCAAACGGGGCACATGAGGAGGAGCTGTCCCCAATTACCTAAAGGTCGGTGGCAGTTCATTCCTGATGAGTCCTCCGCCCCTATGACCACCATGGTAAGTAACTCCTATGAATTCTCATAGGAAGTTGACAAATCGGTGTCGGCCCAGATCCATCTTTTTCTAGAGGAATTAAAATATCCCCTCCCTTGCCTCACCGACACCGGTGCAGCAAGAACGGTCCTGCGAAAACAGGACATCCAAGGCAAGGTACCCCACTCAGGGGAAAGCCCTCCTAACCCCTACTAACCTCACTATCAAACGATGCACTATTCTTAACCCAGCTTCTCTTCTTCCTGTGTTGGAAGATGAGAAGGGGGGGGGAGGACAGCAATGACAGTGCTGAATTTTGCAACACGACTAACAATACTAACACCTCTTCTGCTAACATGTCTTCTTTGTCCACTACTAACCTCTCTTCCAAAGGACACGACTGCATTTCTTTGGTGGAACTGGAGTCAGCGGCGACACACCCCATATCATCCCGAGAGTAACGGTGATTGGGTCGTCCTAAAGAAACATCAAAGAACCGGACTCGAGCCACGGTTCACCGGACCATACCAAGTCCAGCTGACGACACCTACCTCACTCAAGCTCGAGGGACGAGACAACTGGGTGCACGCAAGCCACTGCAAGAAGCTTTTCAGCTACACCAGAGAATGAGGGGTGTCATTTTCCTTTTTCTTTTTGTTTGTATGTCATACATGTGTGTGAACGGAGGAAAAGACGGCAGATACCCCAACCTTTTATTTAAAATGCACCTGCGTTTAGCCAGAACCGCCAACAAAACCAACTGTTGGGTATGCTCTAAGCCCCCACCCAGTCATCACATGTCCGCAATGGCCGCTGTTCATGCCCTATATGACATCCGCGTCGGCATGAAAAGGGACCCCTGGTCAGCCCCCACGTAGACATTTGTCGGTAGAACTTAATGACACATTTTTAGCAGGTAACATCAGTTTTAGCACCAATATTAGCTCTAGCTCCTGTAGGACCCTCGTCAGTCCATTATGGGTAACTGGGCAGCTAGGCAGCCCTCAGGTGTGCTTTAACATCAGCTTTGGCACAGGTAACAAGTTTGTTGGGACTACCACCTGTGAGGGAGGTATAACTGTCAATCTGACTAACCAGACTTCCCTTCTGAGTAACCACACTGACCGACCAGACCACGTGTGTTGGAAGGACGGATGTGATGTGCAGACTGAGGGAGCAATCCCCCAGTATGTGCAACTGTTGCTCAGTGCCAGAGGCCGAACGAGGAACTCTTCCTGCTCTGCTCTGACAGGTCCATACTATTTTCTGTGTGGTTCGGCAGCCTATAGAACATTTCCCCAGAACGCGAAAGGTTCGTGTGCCCTCATAAAGCTAGTCCCCGCATCCTATGTAGTGATGGATCATGAAGAGTTGATGGTCCACAAGAAGGTAAGGATGGCAGGGAGAGTTCGCAGAGAGCTGTTCTCTGAGGGCGACCAGGCATGGGCTTGGTTCCCCTCATGGACAGGATGGGGAATAGAACTTATGAAGCGCCTGAACAATTTTTCTGTCATCGTGGATAGTATGTTTAACGAGACCGTAGAGGCTGTCAGAGAAATTGCCCAAGAACAACGGCAGATGGGAATTTTAGTGCTTCAGGAGAAGATGGCCCTTGATTATCTTTTAGCCGCCAAAGGGGGGTTCTGTGAGTTCATCGGAGAGGATTGTTGTACTTGGATAGAAGACACCGATGACAAGGTCCAGGCCCATATGGACAAAGTTAGTGAACTACAGGGAAAAGCTAGAGCTATAGCTAGTGAGGGTTGGAATCCGTTCAAGGGTTTGGGAGGATTGGGAGATTTCCTGTTCTCCATCGGATCTTGGTTGAAGGAAGTGGGAGTGTATGTCCTGATGCTTCTCTTTTTCATCTGCCTTTTATATGCCGCGGTGAGATGTTCCTGTTGCCTCATCGACCGTGTAAGCCAAGCTCGGGCAGACGACCACATCTCCATGCCCGCTCCGGGGATCCCACTCCAACCACTGATCGGGGGAAGACCTCACCAACCAACCACCTTCTCTACAGATTACGTCCTGGCTTCCCTCTAATTTATCTCTCTGAAGACCACATTCTCCAAGACCTCCAAGCAAGCTTCAAGCCTCATCATTGTTTGTGTCTGCGATTTGGAAAACTGTCTGGGTCGAGACCAGCCTTGTGTGGCCCCGTCTGCAGGGGCAATTTGAGAATCTGTTGCTGGATCTCCCCAGACCACCGTGGGATCACAAGCCTTATTCATACCACAAGTCTGTTTGTGGTTTTTGCAAGAGCCTTCCTGTAGTGAAGGTTCCAACGCTCTTGAGGATCATTGCTTCAATCAAGCCTGTTTGCGTCGAGTCTGCGTCGGGTCTTGTTGTTTCAGGTACCCCGTGGAGCTTTATTCTCAGGGACAACTACAGGAACTCTTTGAGGTTTGAGACTACACCCATCAAGCTGAAGAAGATCAAGAAGGGACACGAGGAGAATATGATAAAACAGGAGGGAATGTCATGGAAATTTTGTATTGTTGGTCGAACTTTAAATGTGTCATATATTCGTGTTATTCATATGTCTCTCGTGTGGCTTAATTAAAGCTCTGAAGGCTGCAATTGGGCCATGCGCATGTACAATGTATGTATTACAGTACTCAGCTTGGTAATGGATGAGATGGCAGATCTGCGCTTATAGACCGGCGTGTATACCACCACGGCATTCGATGTGAATGTCGCTGGCAGTAGACCGTGGGCCTGTATCCACATATCAGCAGCATAGTACCACATGGGCTTCATAACGCAAGGCGCCAAGCGGTGTGAACTCCACGTGTAGGCTTATGCATATCTTACAACCCATTACCAACTTGAAACTGTATCTTGGATGGATGTGTTTTAATAAAGATCGTACCGGGCCCATCCAGGTACAGACTGGTGTTTAGCTTAGGGAATACTTGTACAAAGGATTTGCATGCCAATGGGAGCTAGTAGGACAGGAAATATGACCTCAGATGGCTCATGGGGGGGAAGGGGAGGAAGTCTGCTGACCTCAGAAGGCTCATGGGGGAGGACCAGTGATAGATAATAGGAAAGGTTATGCTCCAATCGGAATGTACATCCTGTGTATAGGCACTCCCCATTGCATTGTTCGGTGGGAGGGGATTGACTTTATTCATGTGGGGGGCATGTGTGTATTTTTAATAAAACCAGGGGCTGAGTCTGAAACCGGCCTTATGTGAGTTGCAACACCATCCTGAGAGTGTCGTTTGATCATTCTAGGGTAACGGAGCTCCACCCCCACATCTCAACAGAGCCAAAGTATTTGGATGGGCAGGAATCGTGTAGTTTAGCTGCAGTCGTGGTAAGCGAGATTCGCACAGCTTTATGGGGGATTTCTGCGCATCCAACTGCGAGTACTCACGGTAAGGAGAAATTCGTTAAAGCGAATTTCCAAGACAACGTCCACTGCCACCCCTCTGTCCAAGTATACCAAGCCCACCGCCACCCCTCCGTCCAAGTATACCACGTCCACAGCCACCCCTCCGTCCAAGTATATCACGTCCCCCACCACCCCTCTGTCCAAGTATATCACGTCCACCGCCACCACTCCGTCCAAGTATACCACATCCACAACCACCCCTCCGTCCAAGTATACCAAGCCCACCGCCACCCCTCAGTCTAAGTATACTACGTCCACAGCCACCCCTCCGTCCAAGTATACCAAGCCCACCGCCACCCCTCCGTCCAAGTATACCAAGCCCACCGCCACCCCTCCGTCCAAGTATACCACGTCCACAGCCACCCCTCCGTCCAAGTATACCAAGCCCACCGCCACCCCTCCGTCCAAGTATACCAAGCCCACCGCCACCCCTCCGTCCAAGTATACCAAGCCCACCGCCACCCCTCCGTCCAAGTATACCACGTCCACAGCCACCCCTCCGTCCAAGTATATCACGTCCACCGCCACCCCTCTGTCCAAGTATATCACGTCCACCGCCACCCCTCCGTTCAAGTATACCAAGCCCACCGCCACCCCTCAGTCTAAGTATACTACGTCCACAGCCACCCCTCCGTCCAAGTATACCAAGCCCACCGCCACCCCTCAGTCTAAGTATACCACGTCCACAGCCACCCCTCCGTCCAAGTATATCACGTCCACCGCCACCCCTCTGTCCAAGTATATCACGTCCACCGCCACCCCTCCATCCAAGTATACCACATCCACAGCCACGTCCACAGCCACCCCTCTGTCCAAGTATACCAAGCCCACCGCCACCCCTCCATCCAAGTATACCACGCCCACCGCCACCCTTCCGTCCAAGTATACCACGCCCACCACCACCCCTCCGTCCAAGTATACCAAGTCCAACGCCACCCCTCTGTCCAAGTATACCGCATCCACGTCCACCGCATCCAGTGGTACTATGCCAGTCATTAAAGAGTTCCAAAAAATTAAGAACAATGGATTTGAAATGACAGAGCTAAATTCTTTAAGGACAAGTGGCTGTATGCCATCCGGTCCAGGTGCTTTATTCTGTCTAAATATTTTTGGATCATATCAATTGTGAGCCAATGTGGATCATCTGGAGCTGTGTCAGTACCACGCCCATTATGGACAAGAGCCCCCCCATGCTCCTTTGTACACACAGAGCTGAAAAAGGGATCTCATACATTTGCCTTCTCTTTGTCCCCAGTCACCCCCTCTAGATGATTCTGTAAAGGGCCTACATGCTCAGATCGGACCTTTTTGCTATTAACCTCCTTGGCGGTATTCCCGAGTGTAGCTCGGGGTAACATTTCAGTACCAAAAGCGGTAACCCCGAGCTACACTCGGGCTTACCCTGCGGCACTGCTCCAGCATGTATTCTTCACTTACCTTACCCTACGCTCCCACGATGTGTCCCCTGCAGCGTCCCCGGCCATCTTCTCCGGCCGATGCCGGCATCCGGCTTCTGTGTCCTGTCCCTGTGACGTCGGGACGTACGGGCGCCGCCGCCGCCGCCGGCGGGAAATTAAAAATTTTTAAAAAATGTCATTTTTTTTTTTTCCTTTTTACATAGTAAAACATTGCTGTCTCAACCAATTTCACATACATATTGTCCCTAATGCTTTGTCCTGCGCCCTGCCTGCATTTTGTCTGTTCTTTCTGCCTGGAAACTGAGAAATGTCCATGGCGTCCAAAAAGTGTCCCTTTAGGTCAAAAGCGGTTTAGACCAGCTAGAGAACAGCGATAGTAAATCAGAACCACTTGCAGAATTGAGTGATAATGATTCGTGGGGAAATTCGTCATCAGACACTGAAAACGATTTTGCGACTGAGCTCAGCGATGTACGAACTTGGCGCTCTATTTCACATTTCAGTGTTTTTGGTTTGATTATATTATTGAATTAAATTTTTTATTATTTTTATATTATTTTTATGATTATTTATTAAATTATAATTTATGATTTTGTGTTTCAAATTTTATCATACCCGGGATGTTTACTAGACTCTTGTTCGGACAGATTTCAGTGAGTTTTTCCTAAAAATTACAGCCTACAATAAAAAAAATACATATTTCCATGCAAAAAAATGGTACCGCTTTCAGCACCAAAAATCTGAAATAATCATACCGCCAGGGAGGTTAATATATTTGAAGAAATTTTTGGGGTTGGTCCTATTATCTCTTGCAATCTGTCGTTCATTTTAAATTTTGCAGCCTTTATTTCCTTTTTATATATTCTGTTATTTTCTTTGTAATGTATAAACGATGATCACATTCCTTCATTTTTATATTTTAATAAAAGCTCTTTTCTTATTATTTATAGCTTTTGTAACTTTGGCCGTAAGCCACATAGGTTTGATTTTTAGCCTTTTGAACTTGTTGCCCATGGGAATATATTTTGCAGTGTGTTCACATACAGTCTTTGAAGAACTACCATTTCTGTGTTGTGTTCATTGATACCAATATTCCCTCCCCAGTCTAAGTCTCGGAGAGCAGCTCTCAGCCTTGCAAAATAAGCTCTCTTAAAGTTGAGCGTTTTTATTTTTGCCGTATGTGCTCGCTGTTTACAGCTAACAATGAATGAAATCATGTTGTGCTCACTGCTACCCAGATGTTCTTTTATATGGACCCTTTAATGGATGAATTATTGGTCCACTGACACCAATGATGTGGGTTATTATTGCGTCCACTAAGACCAATGATGGGGTTATTGCGTCCATTGACACCAATGAAGGGGGTTATTATTGGTCCACTGACACCAATGATGGGGGTTATTATTGGTCCACTGACACCAATAATAGGGGTTATTATTGCACCCACTGACACCAATGATAGGAGTTTTTATTGGTACACTGACACCAATGATGGGGGTTATTATTGCGTTCCACTGACATCAATCATGGGGGTTATTATTAAGTCCACCGACACCAATGATGGGGGTTATTATTGCGTCCACTGACACCAATGATGGGGGTTATTATTGGTCCACTGACACCAATTATAGGGGTTATTATTGCACCCACTGACACCAATGATAGGAGTTTTTATTGGTAAACTGACACCAATGATGGGGGTTATTATTGCGTCCACTGACATCAATCATGGGGGTTATTATTAAGTCCACCGACACCAATGATGGGGGTTAATATTAAGTCCACTGACACCAATGATGGGGGTTATTATTGTATCCACTGACACCAATGATGGGGGTTATTCTGGTGTCCACTGACACCAATGATGGGGGTTGTTATTGGCCCACTGACACCAATGATGGGGGTTATTATTGCGTCCACTGACACCAAGGATGGGGGTTATTATTGGTCCACTGATATCAATGATGGGGGTAATTATTGCGTCCACTGACACCAATGATGGAGGTTATTATTGGTCCAATGACGTCAACGATGGGGGTTATTCTTGCATCCACTGACACAAATGATGGGGGTTATTCTTGTGTCCACTGACACCAATGATGGGGGTTGTTATTGGCCCACTGACACCAATGATGGTGGTTATTATTGCGTCCACTGACACCAAGGATGGGGGTTATTATTGGTCCACTGATATCAATGATGGGGGTAATTATTGCGTCCACTGACACCAATGATGGAGGTTATTATTGGTCCAATGACGTCAACGATGGGGGTTATTCTTGCATCCACTGACACCAATGATGGGGGTTATTGTTGCGTCCACAAACATCAATTATGGGGGTTGTTATTGCGTCCACTGACACCAAAGATGGGGGTTATTCTTGTGTCCACTGACACCATTGATGGGCGTTGTTATAAGCCCACTGACACCAATGATGGGGGTTATTATTGTGTACACTGACACCAAGGATGGGGGTTATTATTGGTCCACTGACATCAATGATGAGGGTAATTATTGCGTCTACTGACACCAATGATGGGGGTTTTTATTGATTCACTGACACCAATGATGGGGGGTTTTCTTGCATGCACTGACACCATTGAGGGTGGTTATTATTGGTCCACTGACACCAATGATGGGGGTTATTATTGCTACCACTGACACCAAGTATTGGGGTTATTATTGCACCCACTGACACCAAGGATGGGGGTTATTATTGCACCCACTGACACCAATGATTGGGGTTATTATCGGTCCACTGACACCAATGATGGGGGTTATTATCGGTCCACTGACATCAATGATGAGGGTAATTATTGCGTCCACTGACACCAATGATGGGGGTTTTTATGGATTCACTGACACCAATGATGGGGGTTATTATTGCTACCACTGACACCAAGTATGGGGTTATTATTGCACCCACTGACTCCAACGATGGGGGTTATTACTGTGTCTATTGACACCAATGATGGGGGTTATTATCGGTGCACTGACACCAATGATGGGGGTTATTATCGGTCCACTGACACCAATGATGGGAGTTATTGTCGGTCCACTGACACCAATGATGGGGGTTATTATTGGTCCACTGATACCAGTGATGGGGGTTATTATTGAACCCACTGACACCAATGATGGGGGTTGTTATTGGTCCACTGACACCAGTGATGGGGGTTATTATTGGTCCACTGACATCAATGATGGGGGTAATTATTGTGTCCACTGACACCAATGATGGGGGGTTTTATTGGTCCACTGACACCAATAATGGGGGTTGTTATTGGTCCACTGACACCAATGGTGGGGGTTGTTATTGGTCCACTGACACCAATGATGGGGGTTATTGTTGCGTCCACTGACACCAACGATGGGGGTTATTATTGGTTCACTGACACCAATGATGGTGGTTATTATTAAGTCCACTGACACCAATGATGGGTGTTATTATTGCATCCACTGACACCAAACATGGGGGTTATTATTGGTCCAGACACCAGTGATGGGGGTTATTCTTGCGTCCACTAACACCAATGATGGGGGTTATTATTGCACCCACTGACACCAAGGATTGGGGTTATTATTGCACCCACTGACACGAAGGATGGTGGTTATTATTGTACCCACTGACACCAATGATGGGGGTTATTACTGGTCCACTGACATCAATGATGGGGGTAATTATTGTGTCCACTGACACCAATGATGGGGTTTTTTGTTGGTCCACTGACACCAATGATGGGGGTTATTATTGGTCCACTGACATCAATGATGGGGGTAATTATTGTGTCCACTGACACCAATGTTGGGGGTTTTTATTGGTCCACTGACACCAATGATGGGGGTTATTCTTACATGCACTGACACCATTGAGGGTGGTTATTCTTGCGTCCACTGACACCAATGATGGGGGTTATTATTTTATCCACTGACACCAATGATGGGGGTTATTATTGCGTCCACTGACACCAATGATGGGGGTTATTATTGCGTCCACTGACACCAAGGTTGGGGGTTATTATTGGTCCACTGATATCAATGATGGGGGTAATTATTGCGTCCACTGACACCAATGATGGGAGTTATTATTGGTCCAATGACGCCAACGATGGGGGTTATTCTTGCGTCCACTGACACCAATGATGGGGGTTATTGTTACATGCACTGACACCATTGAGGGTGGTTATTCTTGCGTCCACTGACACCAATGATGGGGGTTATTATTTTATCCACTGACACCAATGATGGGGGTTATTCTTGCGTCCACTGACACCAATGATAGGGGTTATTATTGGTCCACTGACACCAATGGTGGGGGTTGTTATTGGTCCACTGACACCAATGATGGGGGTTATCGTTGCATCCACTGACACCAACGATGGGGGTTATTATTGGTTCACTGACATCAATGATGATGGTTATTATTAAGTCCACTGACACCAATAATGGGAATTATTATTGTATCCACTGACGCCAATGATGGGGGTTGTTATTGGCCCACTGACACCAATGATAGGTGTTATTATTGCATCCACTGACACCAAACATGGGGGTTATTATTGGTCCAGACACCAGTGATGGGGGTTATTGCGTCTACTGACACCAATGATGGGGGTTATTATTGCACCCACTGACACTAAGGATGGTGGTTATTGCACCCACTGACACCAATTATGGGGGTTATTATTGGTCCAATGACACCAATGATGGGGGTTGTTATTGGTCCACTGACACCAATGATGGGGGTTGTTATTGGTCCACTGACACCAATGATGGGGTTGTTATTGCGTCCACTGACACCAGTGATGGGGGAATTCTGTGTACATGCAGCAGCAGGGTGGGGAATGCCTCAGCCACAGGTGATTGGTTGGCAGTGACAGCTTTCTTCCAGGTTTGGACCAATCCTGAGCTCCTGCCTACACCCGTTCCCTATTGTAACCCCTCCCCCTCTCCCCCAAATCTCCCCTTGTGACCCCCATAGAAGGTGATGTACCTCCTCAGCTCTATCCTCCTTCGCCTCCAGTATCTTCCCATCCACATCCACTAGCCTAGGCTGCTTCGAGACTACGAGGTACAATAAAGTTTCTTCAATCTGGGCTCCACCCTTGGGTGTGTCCGCAGGAAGTGTGAGGTTGTGAGGTGATTAGAGTGAGCTGCGTACTGAGAGAGCTGTGTTTTGGCGGGAAGGTGAATTTTCTGTGCTGTCTGTGATTGTACGGGGCGTTTGTCCCCTTGTCTCTGTATACAGCGGGGTTACAGGACTACAAGTCCCAGTATGGCCTGAGAGGAGGGGGTATGTCTCCAGTGTCTGAGGGGGGCACACTATGCCCTGACACACACAGGCCGCATGCAGTACATACAATACATCCACATCCAGCCTTCCCCCGGGCCCCGGTGAAAGTCAGGAACAGTCGCAGCAGCCGTCCTGGGGGGGGGGGGGGGCACTTCCTCCAGGACGGCTCCTGGGACTTACCCCGACTTTCTCAGCCCCGATCGGGTCGCCCCCTCATCCCTTTACAAGTGAACACATAATCACATGTTCTGTGTCTGATTGAGGTGCTAATTGTTGGTTATGTGTTATAGAAGACACTGGTAGTGATGAGGCAGAATTCAGACTTTACTTGTGTGGATTAAGTTACAAACATACAGAGCACATTTCTCAGCAGACAGATTACTTCCTGAAGAGATGATAGAGAAGAGGAAAGAACAAGCAAGTGTTACACATACACAACTAATAACCTTTAGTGTACAGCGCCATCTACTGGTCAAGTGATATTAACACACAATACTATATATAGTACATTATAGTACATGCTGTTGCATTCCCAACACTAATTACACTCACTTGGTGCCTTCCCCCGTTACGGCTTTTGTGTCTGGAGCCTGTAACCTTGTGGGGGGAGGGTTGTGTGGAGCCTGTCACCTGGGGGGGGGGGGTGGTTGGAGCCTGTCACCTGTGGGGGGAGGGGATAGGTGGTTGGAGCCTGTCACCTTGTGGGGGGAGGGGTGGTTGGAGCCTGTCACTTGGGGGGGAAGGGTGGTTTGAGCCTGGGGGGAGGGGGGGTTGGAGCCTGTCACCTTGTGGGGGGAGGGGTAGTTGGAGCCTGTCGCCTGGGGTGGGGGAGGGGTGGTTGGAGCCTGTTGCCTGGGGGGGAGGGGTGTTTGGATCTGGGCACCTGGGGGGGGAGGGGTGGTTGGAGCCTGTCGCCTGGTGGGGGAGGGGTGGTTGGAGCCTGTCGCCTGGTGGGGGAGGGGTGGTTGGAGCCTGTCGCCCGGGGGGGAGGGGGGGGGGGTGCGGAGGGGTGGTTGGAGCCCGTCGCCTGGGGGGGGGGAGAGGAGGAGTGGTTGGGGCCCGTCGCCCTGGGGGGGGGGGAATGGTGGTTGGAGCCTGTCGCCTGTGGTTGGATCTGGGGGGGGAGGGATGGTTGGATCTGGGCACCAGGGGGGAAGGGATGGTTGGATCTGGGCACCAGGGGGGGAAGGGATGGTTGGAGCCGGGCACCAGGGGGGGGGAGGGGTGGTTGGAGCCCGTCGCCTGGGGGGGAGGATGGGTGGTTGGAGCCTGTTGCCCGGGGGGGAGGGGTGGTTGGAGCCTGTCTCCCGGGGGGGGGGGTGCGGAGGGGTGGTTGGAGCCCGTCGCCTGGGGGGGGGGAGAGGAGGAGTGGTTGGGGCCAGTCGCCCTGGGGGGGGAATGGTGGTTGGAGCCTGTCGCCTGGGGGGGGGAGGGTGGTTGTAGCCCGTCGCCTGGGGGGGGGGTGGTTGGAGCCCGTCACCTGGTGGGGGAAGGGTGGTTGGAGCCCGTCGCCTGGGGGGGGAAGGGTGGTTGGAGCCCGTCGCCTGGGGGGAGGGGTTGTTGGAGCCCGTCGCCTTGGGGGGGAGGGGTGGTTGGATCTGGGCACCGGGGGGGGTGGTTGGAGCCCGTCACCTGGTGGGGAAGGGGTGGTTGGAGCCCGTCACCTGGTGGGGAAGGGGTGGTTGGAGCCCATCGCCTGGGGGGGGGGGAGGGGTGGTTGGAGCCCGTCGTCTGGGGGGGAAGGGTGGTTGGAGCTTGTCGCCTGGGGGGAAAGGGTGGTTGGAGCCTGTCGCCTGGGGGGAAAGGGTGGTTGGAGCCTGTCGCCTGGGGGGGGGGAAGGGTGGTTGAAGCCCGTCGCCTGGGGAAGGGGGAAGGTGGTTGTAGCCCGTCGCCTGGGGGGGAGGGGTTGTTGGAGCCCGTCGCCTGGGGGGGGAAGGGTGGTTGGAGCCCGTCGCCTGGGGGGGGAAGGGTGGTTGGAGCCCGTCGCCTGGGGGGGGAAGGGTGGTTGGAGCCCGTCGCCTGGGGGGGAAGGGTGGTTGGAGCCCGTCACCTGGGGGGGGGAAGGGTGGTTGGAGCCCGTCACCTGGGGGGGAAGGGTGGTTGGAGCCCGTCGCCTGGGGGGGGGGGGAAGGGTGGTTGGAGCCCGTCGCCTGGGGGGAAGGGTGGTTGGAGCCCGTCGCCTGGGGGGGGAAGGGTGGTTGGAGCCCGTCGCCTGGGGGGGAAGGGTGGTTGGAGCCCGTCACCTGGGGGGGGGGGAAGGGTGGTTGGAGCCCGTCGCCTGGGGGGGGGGGGAAGGGTGGTTGGAGCCCGTCGCCTGGGGGGGGGGGAAGGGTGGTTGCAGCCCGTCGCCTGGGGGGGAGGGGTTGTTGGAGCCCGTCACCTGGGGGGGAGGGGTTGTTGGAGCCCGTCACCTGGGGGGGAGGGGTTGTTGGAGCCCGTCACCTGGGGGGGAGGGGTTGTTGGAGCCCGTCACCTGGGGGGGAGGGGTTGTTGGAGCCCGTCACCTGGGGGGGAGGGGTTGTTGGAGCCCGTCACCTGGGGGGGAGGGGTTGTTGGAGCCCGTCACCTGGGGGGGAGGGGTTGTTGGAGCCCGTCACCTGGGGGGGAGGGGTTGTTGGAGCCCGTCACCTGGGGGGGAGGGGTTGTTGGAGCCCGTCACCTGGGGGGAGGGAAGGTTCCATCCTGGAAAGTGAGGCATGCTCATCGCTTCCTGTTTCCTGACTGAGCAGTGCTGGCCTCTGTCCGTCTCTATGATCAGCAGGCAGAAGCTGCTGCTAGTTGTTCAGATGTCACGGATTGGACAGGCTCTCTCCCCCCTCCCACTGGATGGAACTCGGACAGTGCAAGGCTGCAGATAATCAATAACAATAAATACTAATTAAAAAAATTAAATCTCAGATAAAATGAAAAATATATACGGTAATAATATGCACACATACATGTTACCAACAAAATTATATATATATATACAGATAACAATCAGATTACAACAAAAATAAATAGAAAACAATAAAAATATCAAAATGTATGCAAATATAAATAAAAATAGACATATTTTATACAAAATATTACATTAATAATAAAAATTGTTTAATACATAAAATAATCTACAGATAACAATTAATAAACAACAAGATTAATAAAAAAAATATATAAATTTAGACAGTTACTGCATGGTCCAAATCTGTTTTTCTTATCAGTATTTGTTTAATATATATTTAAAAAATATATATAAAATATATTTTTCTGTCTTCATATTGACTAATGTTCCAAGAATATTTATTTTGCAGACAGTTTATGTATGTACCAAGTCTGGGTTTTTTGGGGTTTTTTTTCAGGGTATATATGTACACTATATTGCCAAAAGTATTGGGCCACCGGCCTTTCCACGCAAATGAACTTTAATGGCCCCCCCCCAGTCTTAGTCCGTAGGGTTCAATATTGAGTTGGCCCCGCCCTTTGCAGCTATAACAGCTTCACCTCTTCTGAGAAGGCCGTCCACAAGGTTTAGGAGGGTGTCTATGGGAAGGTTGGACCATTCTTCCAGAAGCACATTTGTCAGGTCAGGCACTGATGTCGGGGGAGGAGGCCTGGCTCGCAGTCTCCACTCTAATTCATCCCAAAGGTGTTCTATGGGGTTGAGGTCAGGACTCTCTGCAGGACAGTCAAGTTCCTCCACCCCAAACTGGCTCCTCCATGACTTTATGGACCTTGCTTTGTGCACTGGTGGGCAGTCATGTTGGAACAGGAAGGGGCCATCCCCAAACTCTTCCCACAAAGTTGGGAGCATGAAATTGTCCAAAATGTCGCCTTAAGAGTTCCCTTCACTGGAACTAGGGGGCCAAGCCCAACCCCTGAAAACCACCCCACACCATAATACCCCCTCCACCAAACTTTACACTTGGCACAATGCAGTCAGGCAAGTACTGTTCTCCTGGCCACCACCAAACCCAGACACATCCATCGGATTGCCAGACAGAGAAGTGTGATTTGTCACTCCAGGGAACACGCCTCCACTGCTCTAGAGACCAGTGGCGGCTTGCTTTACACCACGGCATCTGATGCTTTACATTGCACTTGGTGATGGAAGGCTTGGATGCAGCTGCTCGGCCATGGAAACCCATTCCATGAAGCTCTCTACGCACTGTTGTTGGGCTCATCTGAAGGCCACACCAAGTTTGGAGGTCTTTAGCTATTGACTCTGCAGACAGTTGGCGACTTCTGCGCACTGTGCGCTTCAGCATGCGCTGATCCCGCTCTGTGATGTGACGTGGCCTACCACTTGGTGGCTGAGTGGCTGTTGTTCCCAGTTGCTTCCACTTTGTTATAATCCCACTAACAGTTGAGCATGGAATATTTAGTAGCCAGGAAATGTCACGGATGGACTTATTGCCCAGGTGGCCACCTATCACGGGACCACGCTTGGAGTCACTGAGCTCCTGAGAGCGACCCATTCTTTCACCAATGTTTGTAGAAGCAGTCTGCATGCCTAGGGGCTTGATTGTATACACCTGTGTCCATGGAGGGGATTGGAACACCTGAATCACATGATTGGGAGGGGATTGGAACACCTGAATCACATGATTTGGAGGGGATTGGAACACCTGAATCACATGATTGGGAGGGGATTGGAACACCTGAATCACATGATTGGGAGGGGATTGGAACACCTGAATCACATGATTGGGAGGGGATTGGAACACCTGAATCACATGATTGGGAGGGGATTGGAACACCTGAATCACATGATTGGGAGGGGATTGGAACACCTGAATCACATGATTGGGAGGGGATTGGAACACCTGAATCCAATGATTTGGATGGGGGGGGGCAATACTTTTGGAAATATAGTGTATATATCAATGTATTGTGCAGATAACTGAAATCAGATAATGACTACAACAATAAATAAAAATATAAAGAGAAAATCTAAATATATTTATTAAAAAAAAAAGTCCTGCCTTCAGCTGGTCCAGTCGAAGTAGGAGGTTAGAGCCTGTCACCTGGGGGAGGGGTGTAGGGGGGGGTGCAGCCTGTCACCTGGGGGAGGGGGTTGGAGTCTGTCACCTGGCGGGGAAGGGAGAGGAGGTTGTAGCCTCACCTGAATAGGGGGGTAGGTTGGAGCCTGTCACTTTGGGTGGGGGGTTAGGTTGCAGTGTATCTGGGAGTGTCATGTGGGTTTCCTGCGCTCTCCCATAGACTTGCACTAGATCTGGTGATTTTGGTGTTTTCTGAGAGCGCATCAGGGATGCAGCATGCCGGAGCTTTGTTGCGCTTTCAGAAAACACCAAAATCACCAGATCTAGTGGACGTCTATGGGGGAGCGCAGGAAACGCACATGAATGCCGCGGCTACACTGCGCTGTGTGAAAGGGACCTAATAGTATGCCGTACAGCACTGCCGAAATATTGCCGTCTGTTCCTACACTGCGTCTCCACACACACACAGATTGTAAACGTTGGGGGACCTCTAGGAATTGTTAGCAGAAACTTTCCAGGCTTAACCACCTCAGCTCCAGAAGATATTACCCCCTTCATGACCAGGCCGTTCTTTGCAGTTTGGCACTGCGCTACTTTAACTTGTGATTGCGCAGTTCTGCAACGCTGTGCCCAAACAAAGTTTGTCATTTTCTCACACAAATGGAGCTTTCTTTTGGTGGTATTTGATCACCGCTGAGTTTTTTATTTATTTGAGATATAAATAAAAAAAGACTGCTCATTTTGGGAAAAAAATTTTTTCTATCTGCTATAAAACATCCAATAAAAATATAGTGTGGCTGTGATAGTACGGTGGGCAATCTGACACTTTGTGGGAACCGGCTAACTGCCACTGACATCTCCATTGACACTAACAGTCATCAGTGCTAATAATATACAGTGTACTGGCCTGGAAAGGGTTAACATCTATGGGCATTCATGGGGTTACTTGTGTGCTGTGTTACGTGTTTACTGTGTGCTGTTTTTATTAATGGATTTGCGGTTTTATTTTACCTTCTTTGTAGGAAGACCAAAACCCGGCACATTGCCACTGTCAGGGCAGAGCTCTGTGTTGTTTGCAATCACAGAGCTTTGTCCTGTCATCCAATCGGCACAAAACATTACAAATAAATGTTTATACTGATTAATGGATGAGTTCACTTTTTAAAAAAAAAAAAAATAAATGCATTTCTATTTGTAGGTAAAAAAGAGCATTTATTATATTTTTATATTCCAGTCTGCAATGCATTGTACCTGTGATCAGTAGATTGCGGGTGCAATGCCTGGATCCTGCAGACTGTCGGTAAGCTGTCTGCACCTCCTACCAGCAGGAAGCATCATTGGACTATGAGAATGCTCACCAGCGCCCTCACAGTCCATTGAGAACTACAAGCCGTCTGCTGCAATGGCTGATCTTACTTGTAGGCGTTCATTCACAGGAAGCTGAATGAATGACGAGGCTGTGTGGGCGGAGTTGAACTGTGACAGCGGGTGCTGGGAGGAGATCCCCGGCCTGCTGTCACAGGGAGGGAGAGGAGGCAGCAGATGTTACATGTTCCACCCTAAATATCGGTGGAACATGTTCCAGAAGGTGAACTTTTCCCATACAATTCAGCAATACCCTGCTCTGCACATGCTCAGTTGCTCTCGATTTTTCGTCAATGTGCTAAAAATCAGAGCCACTAGAGGCCAATCTTCTGACAGCCTAATTACTGCTGCTCAGGGGCTCTGGGCTTCAACAAAATGGCCGCCTGCAGCAAGAATACACAGGAACAATGCTGGAGGCCATTTACAGCACACACTCATTTTAGCAGCATAATTAATAATATGGACGGTATATTCCTTGTTAAAGAACGTTATATTTTATCAAGTTATTAGTAAAGATCCGCTTTTCTAGACTGACAATGTACCTGTTCAAATATGCCACCTGTGCTCCTTCATCCAGAGTGGGGGCACTCTAATACAGGTAGGTGTGTTACTGGGCAGACTAAAAAAAGAAAACCAATGCAGCCTCCATATGTAATGATTGGTAAGCTGCAATACTGTATGCTACATGTATGGCTTTGGGTTTAATACCAGTGGTGCACCGAAATGAAAATTCTGGTGCCGAAACCGAAATTCAGGATGCACTTGGCGGAAAATCCGAAACAGACATTTTTAATTTTTTTAACCATCTCCTGTCCGGCCATTGTATATAAATGGGCGGACGGTGGCACTGCAGGGTCGGATGGCTGTTTATAAATGGCCTCGCTGCCCCCTGCTTGTGCTCGCTCCCTGGGAGCTCGCAGCACCGCGATCCGGTGCCTGCTGCGTCCTCCGGACATAGTGGAACACCGATTGTCAGACGGGACCTCTTTGCGAGGTCCTGATCATGTGATCACTGATTGGCCAATCAGTGATCACATGCAGAGTAATAAGCAAGATGTCACTTGTGACATCATTGCTTACTGCTGGTGAAATCTGTGAATGATCACCGAGATCACATGGTACAAAGCTATTCACAATAGCCTTGTACCAGGTGACAAGCTGTGACCAATCACAGCTCACACAGTAGTTCTCAATGGCTGCAAGAATGCAGCCAGAGAGGAGGATAAATGATTGCTTTTACAGCCTTTATGTGTGTAAAAGCAATCAGTGTAAAAAAAAATCTTCGTCGCCCCCAACAAGTAGTACAGTGTCACCATGGTGACACTGTACTGCTAGGGTGACAGTGTAAAAAAAAAAATAATAATAATATATAAAAATGTAAAAAAAAAAGTTAAAAAATTATAATTTTTGGTTATAAACTAATTTGGGTAATTTTTTTTTTACTAAAAGGATAGCTGAGTACATTTTGGCCAAGATTTATGAAGAAATATTATTTATTTGGAAAATTTTATAAGAAAAACACTTTTTTTCCAAATTTTTGGACTTTTTCATTTACATAGCAAGAAAAATAAAAACCCCAGTGGTGAATAAATACCACCAAAATAAGCTTTATCTGTTTAAAAAAAGCTAAAAAATTCATATGGGTACAGTGTTGCATGACCGCACAATTTTCATTCAAAGTGTGATAGCGCTGAAAGCTGAAAATTGGCCTGGACAGGAAGGGGGTAAAAGTGTCCGGACTGCAAGTGGTTAAATTTAATTCATGTGACTGGCAATTTTGCATTGAAGTCAATGAGGACTCGACTTTGCATGAAAGACTATGAGATGCAATTTTGTATTGAAGTCACTAGAGGGCGTTTTTGCATGAAAGTCTATAAGATGCGACTTTACATTTATCGGCACTTTTTCTCCTATCGGCAAAATGCGGACAACACTGTTTTCGGCCCCCGATATATCGCTGCATCCATGTTTAATACGGCTTTAACCACCTGCTTGTATTGGGCCGGCTACACTGTATGCATTTGTCATTTTGATTTCTGCATTTGAAATAAAAAACTGTACCCATTTGATGACTCCATTATTATTGTCAGTACTGCTCTGCTCTATTATGACTCCTTTACACCCACACAGTGTATACTCTCTGCCGTCAAGATTCTGCACAGAGCATATCCTTCACACCATAGAGCTGAAAGCAGACACATCATTTACTCCTCTTAAAGCCAAGTTGCAGAAATACATTCAATAGATAAAATATTATTGTTATTTGATATATTTATTATTTGATATATTTATTATTATTATTATTTGATAGATCTGAATGTAGAGACACCACTTTACTCCTGTTAAAGTCAAGTTGCAGAATGACATTTGATAGATTATTAACCACTTCCAGTCCGGACACTTTTACCCCCTTCCTGACCAGGGCAATTTTCAGCTTTTAGCGCTATCACACTTTGAATGACAATTGCGCGGTCATGCAACACTGTACCCAAATGAATTTTTTACCATTTTTTTGAGATAGATAAAGCTTTATTTTGGTGGTATTTATTCACCGCTGGGATTTGTATTTTTTTTGCTATGTAAATGAAATGTCCAAAAATTTTGAAAAAAAGTGTTTTTTTTATAAAATTTTGCAAATAAATAATATTTCATCATAAATCTTAGCCAAAATTTATTCCGTTATCTTTTTGTAAAAAAAAAAAAAAATCCAAATTAGTTTATAAGCAAAAATTAAAATTTTTAAACATTTTTTTTTACATTTTTATTTTATTTTTTTATATTATTATTTTTTATTTTTATTTTTATTTTTTTACATACTGTCACCCTAGCAGTACACTGTCACCATGGTGACACTGTACTACTTGTGAGGGGTGATGAAGATTTTTTTTTTTTTTTTTTACACTGATTGCTTTTACACCCATATAGGATGTAAAAGCAATCATTTCTCTTTCTCTCTGTGTGCATTCTTGCACTCATTGAGAAGAACTGAGTGAGCTGTGATTGGTCACAGCTTGTCACATGGTACAAGGCTTTTGTGAACAGCCTTGTACCATGTGACCTCTGTGATCATTCACAGATTTCACACATAGTAAGCAATGATGTCAGAAGTGACATCTTGCTTACTACTTTGCATGTGATCACTGATTGGCCAATCAGTGATCACATGATCGGGACCTCGTACAGAGGTCCCGTCCGACGATCGGTGTTTCACTGTGTCTGGAGGACACAGCGGGCACCGGATCGCGGTGCTGCGCGCTCCCAGGGAGCGCGCACAAGCAGGGTGCGGGGAGGCCGTTTATAGACGGCCACCCGACCCTGCAGTGCCACCGTCCGGCCGTTTATATACAACGGCCGGTCGGGAAGTGGTTAATATATTATGATTATATAGATACATTACAGTTGATAGATCTGAATGTAGAGACATCATTTTACTCCTAGTAAAGTCAAGATGCAGAATGACATTTGATAGAAAAATGATTATTATTTGATAGTTCAATTATTATTATTATATTATTTGAGTGACAGATTACATTTGATAGATTTATTATTATATAGATACAGTACATTTGATAATTCTGAATGTAGAGACATTTTACTCCTGGCAATGTCAAGATGCAGAATGACTTGTGAGTTATAAGCTTCCTTGTTTCCCTGATGGAAGAAACTTGTCAGCAATAGATTGCCTCTGTTTTACCTTTCTTATGACTATATTGCACAAGTGACACACCCTCCCTGTTCTGGTAATTTTTCAATGGTGGTAATATCTCAGGGTTCCCATATTTGTCCAGTCTGCCAACCAACCACAATATGCACTATTCATCCTTTTTACTATGTGGGGCTCACACTTGGCATCTTTGTTCTGTACATTCCCTATTCAACACTACCACACTATGCACTTTGTAAGTCATCTCAGACTCTAACCACACCCCTTTAAGTCACGCCCAGTATTTAGTGCTATATAAACCACACCCACTTTTCAGCGCACTACCTTCTCCTTTCCTCTGTGTCTAGGGCCCAATTTGTAATCCTGCACACAGGCCACTGATTTCCGTAAACACCTCTGCTTCAGACCAGAAATAAAAATGAATTCTCATGCAAGTCCAGAAGACATGTCTGAAGTCAGCTGAGTGGTACACACATCTCCTGTATTGGGGAGAAATCTCCACCTCTGGCATCAAATAAATCCAAAGCAGATTAAAATGGATCAATCTCTCCCTACAAGCAACTGACTGAAAAGGGATCTTCCCACATATCTTCCCAGTCATCATCATAATCTGGAACGTCCGTCTGCCGTTTGAAATGAAGACTCCATTCCAGTGTGAACAGAAGGCATAAAGGCCTTCTAAATCTCAGATATTGGTTTAGGCACGGAAGGTTCCCGCAGTAAGGTCTCCAAATCAGAAGGAGCGAGATCCCGCTGACAGCTGAATGTAAAAGAAAGAATTGCCGACAATTAAAAAAATAAATTAGAAAACGGCGTGGGGTCCCCCCTCCATCCATACCAAGCCTTTCGGGTCTTGTATGAATTTTGAGGGGAACCCCGCCGCCAACATTTAAAAAAAAAATGATTGGGGGTCCGCCGCAAAATCCCTACCAGACCCTTATCCTGGGCATGCAGGCAGGTCAGGAAAGTGGGGGATGAGCGAACGTTCCCCCCCCTCCTGACCCATAAAAGACCACATGCCCTCAACATGGGGGGGTGCTTTGGGGCGGAGGGGGCTCCCCCGCATAGCACCTTGTCCCCATGTCGATGGGGACAGAGCTTCTTCCCCACAACCCTGGCCAGTGGTTGTGGGGGTCTGTGGGTGGGGGCTTATCAGAATCTGGAAGCCCCATTTAGCAAGGGGGCCCTCAGATCCTGGCCCCCCCATGTGAATGAGTATGGGGTATATGATACCGCTACCCATTCACAAAACAAAAAAGTGTAGTGAAAAAAGACGAGACACAAGGGGCCCAATTATCTCTTATTGCCCGGGAGCCCCATGAGTTGTCAGTCTGCCCCTGGTACCACCAGTACTCCTGTAGGAGGCCCGGACAGCAGGAGGATCGGTATGGTGGGGGAGAGCAGTTACAGAAGGATGCCCTGTGTATCCCTCCAGCAACTGTAAGCTGGTTTGACCTTTCTCCCTCCCACTGGCTTTCTGCTGCTGGAGGGAGAGACAGACCTGACTGGATGGAGGGGGTGCCCTGGTGTTCCTAAGTGTATGATTACCACCCCCTGCCCACATTTCCTGCTGCCCGGAGATCAGCAGCCCTTGGAGGAGGTGTGGTGGGAGGAGGGATAATCATACTGTGTGTGTATACAGTCCCATGTGATCTATCAGTGATCGTGTTTCATGCGTTGGATGGACCACATATGGGAGAGCCCAGAGAACACAACACAGCTCATCTCCTGGTTCTTTCCTCTCTACTTTTTCTAGGAAGTGTAATGTGTATTTTGGGGGAAATATGTGCTAGTAGGGGGGAGAGAGAAAGAGAGGGTAGAGATAGAATCATAAATACATACACACACTTAATGAACTCTCTCATTGGGGGGGGAGTGCACAATTTATGTATTGCCTAGGGCAGCACAAAACCTAAATACACCACTGCCTTTAAGCACTGCATACATAGAGTGGGTAAGGATAAATGGGGAACGGAGGCCCCGTTACAGGAGGAACTATAGGGTTCCATAGTATCCCAAGTGCGGAGCCTCAAGGACCACAGAGGAATTGGCGTCATCAGAAATCGCCAAGTTGTGGGCATGGGTGGGAAGGGCTGCCAAAAAGTAAGTTTGTTAATCAGGATATGCCAGACCCCCCGTGTGTCTGAGGCCTACAAAGTAGTAATGAAATTCTGGACTGAAATAAAAAATTCAGGCAGCACTTGGCTGAGAACTGAAATTAATAGTTTTTTTAAAAAGTATATTTTTTATATATAATTGTATTCAACTTTTTAATTAATATCATGAATATAAATTTAAAAAATGCAATCCAGTAACATAGAATAACTGTTCTATGACTGAAAATAAAATGAACTCTATATAAAATTTAAATAGAGGTGTTTTTGCAAGTCAATAGGGGACATTTTTTGTATTGAAGTCAATGGGACACAATTTTGCATTGAAGGATAAGTTCACCTTTATTCAAGAAAATAATAGATGCACATTTTTGGAGGTAAAAATAATGTAGATTTACTATTTTTTTGTAGTAAGAGCCTGTAAAGCATTGCACCAGCGATCATCAGATCCCTGGTGCCATGCAGGTCTGCTGCAGACCTGTCAGTATATCTGCTTGCCTGTACGGGATATACGGGCAAGCAGATATACTGACAGGAAGAATCAATGGACTACCACAGCTCCGTAGTAATTCATTGAGAACTACAAGCTCACAGCTGCTTGTAGTCCATTCATTCAGAGAACACTGAATGAATGACATGGCTGTGTGAGCACATTTTAAAAAATGACAGCTAGTATGGAAACTTCTCCTCGTACTGCTGTATTGGGGGGGGGGGGGGGGGTCAGGTGGCTGTAGGATCGGAAACATGTTACATGTTCCACCCTAAAAATAGGTGGAACATGTTCCTAAAGCTGAACTTTGAAGCCTTTAAAGCTGAAGCCTTTAAAGTCAAGGGGATGCAATTTTGCATTGACGTCAATAGGACGCAATTTTGCTTTGAAGTCAATAAGATGATGTTTTTGTATTGAAGTCGATGGGGCGCGACTTTGCATTGAAGTCAATTATTATCTGCACTTTATCGGCAAAACGCTGATAATTTTCTTTGGCCAATATATTGGTGCATCATTACTTCAAAGGGTCTTCTTACTAAACAGAAGAGAGCTGAAATTCTAAAAAAATTAGGGAGTCAAATTGTATTAAAAACTTCTTGGGGATCCAGATAGGGGAATGTCTAAGGATTTAACAGAAGACGGGGAGTACTTGCAATTTACAGTGTCACGTACCTGGATAGTGAGCCTGACGTGAAGAGGCAGGCTTCCCGTACAACTCCGGCTCAAGGACTGCTGATGGTGAGACAGCAGTCGCAGGGGCACGGTGGGGTAAGAGTGCCTGTGATCAGTCCAGTAACAGCTGATGAGCTGTAGGCAGGGAACAGGGTTCTGATGTAGCCATGCGGGATGGATGGATACTCGAGTGCAGCGTGCTAAGGATGCAGGGTCAGATGAGCCGGGTTCGGTATCAGTCAGGCAGATCAGGCTTACAGCGGCAGGAGGAAGAGTAGTCAGGTCAGCAATGGAAGATCAATCAGACAGGAGCAGAGACAGAAGAATAATCCAAGACAAGACAGAGGTCAGGGCGGGAAGCAATCAAGCGGAGATCAGGAACAGGCTGGCTCAGTATCAGGAGTCAATCACAGGAATCAGGGAACACGAGCAGGGAAAAGACCAAACGGCAATGAGACAACTACTGCAGCCAGTTTAAATAGCCCTTTTGGCGCCGACATTAGTGACAGACGTGCACCCGTATGCGCGAGTGCGCATGCGTGCACACACATGTGCGTGCCTATGTCCAAGTGCCTGCACATCTGTTTGGCTAGTAAGGACTCTGTGTATGCGCATATTTGTGCGAACTTTACCTGCACTATGGGCAGGCCTTTCCTGACAGTTAGTCTGGCTGAAAAAAGACAAAAGTCCATCCAGTTCAACCATTAAAAAAATGTACCGTGTTTTCCGGCGTATAAGATGACTTTTTAACCCGTGAAAATCTTCTGAAAAGTCGGGGGTCGTCTTATACGCCGGTATACGGCGAGCTGGTGTCAGGGCGGCACTTTTTTGAGGGGCAGCGCGGTGCCGCCCCCTTTCCTCCTCCAACAGAAGGGACACTAAGTACAGGGGCGGGCAGGGGGCTGCTGTACCTTACCTGGCTCCGGTCCCACGACGATCCG
This sequence comes from Staurois parvus, assembly GCF_062004578.1. NCBI lineage: Eukaryota > Metazoa > Chordata > Amphibia > Anura > Ranidae > Staurois > Staurois parvus. Next base: position 189,627 of record NW_028319904.1, on the reverse strand, counting down.
GTCCAGGAAGCGTGGCTGCTCCTTCTTTCAGTTTTGCCGCTCGATGGCCGCGCGGCCACTTGGCTCCGCCTCCTCACCGGTGATTGGGCGCCAGCACTGAAAAGGCACACAGGTGACCAATCACCGGCGAGGAGGCGGAGCCGAGCGGCCCCGCGAAAATGGAGTGAGGGAGTGGCCAGTAAGTGTGCAGCAGCACCATGCTGTGACACTCTTGGCACTATTCCTCTCCCCCACTGACACTAACGATGGGGCACTATTCCTCCTCCACACTGACACCAACGATGAGGCACTGTTCCTCCCCCACTGACACCAACGATGGGGCACTATTCCTCCTCCCCACTGACACCAATGATGGGGCACTATTCCTCCAACACTCACACCAACGATGAGGCACTATTCCTCCCCCCACTGACACCAACGATGAGGCACTATTCCTCCTCCACACTGACACCAACGATGGGGCACTATTCCTCCCCCCACTGACACCAACGATGAGGCACTATTCCTCCTCCACACTGACACCAACGATGGGGCACTATTCCTCCTCCCCACTGACACCAACGATGGGGCACTATTCCCCCCCCCACTAACACCAATGATGGGGCACTATTCTCCCCACTGATACCAATGATGGGGCACTTTTCCCGCCACTGATACCAACGATGGGGCACTATTCCTTCCACTGATACCAATGATGGGGCGCTATTCCTCCCACTGACACCAATGATGGGGCGCTATTCCTCCCACTGACACCAATGATGGGGTGCTATTCCTCCCACTGACACCAATGATGGGGCGCAATTCCTGCCACTGATACCAATGATGGGGCGCTATTCCTCCCACTGACACCAATGATGGGGCGCTATTCCTCCCACTGACACCAATGATGGGGTGCTATTCCTCCCACTGACACCAATGATGGGACACTATTCCTCCCACTGACACCAACGATAGGGCACTATTCCTCCCCCCCACTGACACCAATGATGGGGCACTATTCCCCCCACTGATACCAATGATGGGGCACTTTTCCTGCCACTGATACCAATGATGGGGTGCAATTCCTGCCACTGATACCAATGATGGGGCGCTATTAATCCCACTGACACCAATGATGGGGCCCAATTCCTGCCACTGATACCAATGATGGGGCGCTATTCCTCCCACTGACACTAATGATGGGGCGCTATTCCTCCCACTGACACCAATGATGGGGTGCTATTCCTCCCACTGACACCAATGATGGGACACTATTCCTCCCACTAACACCAATGATAGGGCACTATTCCTCCCACTGACACCAATGATGGGACACTATTCCTCCGACTGACACCAATGATAGGGCACTATTCCTCCCACTGACACCAATGATGGGGCACTATTCCTCCCCCCCACTGACACCAATGATGGGGCACTATTCCCCCCACTGATACCAATGATGGGGCACTTTTCCCGCCACTGATACCAATGATGGGGCGCTATTCCTCCCACTGACACCAATGATGGGGTGCTATTCCTGCCACTGACACCAATGATGGGGCGCTATTCCCCCCACTGATACCAATGATGGGGCACTTTTCCCGCCACTGATACCAACGATGGGGCACTATTCCTTCCACTGATACCAATGATGGGGCGCTATTCCTCCCACTGACACCAATGATGGGGCGCTATTCCTCCCACTGACACCAATGATGGGGTGCTATTCCTCCCACTGACACCAATGATGGGGCGCAATTCCTGCCACTGATACCAATGATGGGGCGCTATTCCTCCCACTGACACCAATGATGGGGCGCTATTCCTCCCACTGACACCAATGATGGGGTGCTATTCCTCCCACTGACACCAATGATGGGACACTATTCCTCCCACTGACACCAACGATAGGGCACTATTCCTCCCCCCCACTGACACCAATGATGGGGCACTATTCCCCCCACTGATACCAATGATGGGGCACTTTTCCTGCCACTGATACCAATGATGGGGTGCAATTCCTGCCACTGATACCAATGATGGGGCGCTATTAATCCCACTGACACCAATGATGGGGCCCAATTCCTGCCACTGATACCAATGATGGGGCGCTATTCCTCCCACTGACACCAATGATGGGGCGCTATTCCTCCCACTGACACCAATGATGGGGTGCTATTCCTCCCACTGACACCAATGATGGGACACTATTCCTCCCACTAACACCAATGATAGGGCACTATTCCTCCCACTGACACCAATGATGGGACACTATTCCTCCGACTGACACCAATGATAGGGCACTATTCCTCCCACTGACACCAATGATGGGGCACTATTCCTCCCCCCCACTGACACCAATGATGGGGCACTATTCCCCCCACTGATACCAATGATGGGGCACTTTTCCCGCCACTGATACCAATGATGGGGCGCTATTCCTCCCACTGACACCAATGATGGGGTACTATTCCTCCCACTGACACTAATGATGGGACACTATTCCTCCCACTGACACCAATGATGGGGCACGATTCTTCCCACTGACACCAATGATGGGGCACTATTCCTCCCACTGACTAATGATGGGACACTATTGCTCACACACTGACACTAATGATGGGGCAGGGAGCTCAGGTTTTTTCAACTCAGCTAACATACACCGATTGCATTCCTGAGGGAGGGGGGACATCGGTGGAGGGAGACTGATTTGTTTTGGAGAGAGATACCAAAATGCAGAGGTTTGGAGCAAAATGGAGGACCGCACCCATTTCTGTGTGCATGATTGCTACAGGGCCGCCTGTCAAACTTGCCCATTGAGATGCATAAGGGGGCCGCCTGTCAAACTTGCCCATTGAGATGCATAAGGGGCTGCCTGTCAAACTTGCCCATTGAGATTACTAAGGGGGCCACCTGTCAAACTTGCCCAATGAGATTACTAAGGGGGCCACCTGTCAAACTTGCCCAATGAGATGAATAAGGAGGCCATGCTGCAACCACAAGCCATACGTTTCTGTTGCTGAACACTGCACCCTCAGTCCTGCTGCAACAAGTGCATGCTGGTTAGTAACCTCCTGACTCGGCACACGCCATGTGTCATGTGAGGAGGAATGGGGATAGAATTAAAATACCAAACTAGTATTAATTCTGGTTTCCAAAAAAACCCTTTAAATTCTATCTAAAGCCAAAACCTTTTATTTCATATAAGGTAGGGAAAGGTAAATTGCCTGCAAGTCTTTTTTTGCCATTTTTTCTTACAAAAATAGAGTACAAGCTGCTTTATGTAGTAGTAGTAATGGAAACTGTATACGTCTCTATTATCAGTTCTAAGATAAATGTCAGATACCCCCCTCCAGACCAGGCCTTTCTTCTGGCACTTTTTTGTTTACATATAACAATCAGTTCTTTTGCTAGAAAATTACTTAAACCCCCCAAACATTATATATTTTTTTTAAAGCAGAGGCCCTAGAGAAAATAAATTAATGGGTTTTGCAATTTTTTATGTCACACGGTATTTGCTCAGCGGTTTTTAAAGCGCTATTTTTTTGGAAAAAATACACTGAATTAATGCAAAAAAACACAACACATAACCTAGTTTCTGTGTAAAATATAAAAGATGAGGTTACGGCAAGTAAATAGATACCAAACATGTCAGGCTTTAAAATTGTGCACGCCTTTGCAATGGAGAAAAACTACAGTGAAGGAAATGCGTATTTGCTCCCCGGCTGATTTTGAATGTTCGCCCCTCACACAGAAATGATCGGTCTAACAATCGAATGTTCGATGTATTGTAACACTGAGAGACTGTATACAACAACAAATGCAGCAGAAATGCGTCTAACAAATGATGACGGATTTGCATGTTCATGAGGTAAATAAGTATTTGATCCCCTATCATTCAGCAGGATTCTGGCTACCAGGTGTCTTTCATTCAGGTAACAAGCTGAGATTAGAAGCAGTCTCTTAAAGGGAGAGCTACTAATCTCATTTTGTTCTAATTAAAAGGTATGCGCTAATAACAAATTTATACAAAGGTGTATATCATCATCCAAAAACATTTAAAGTTTAAAATAAATAATTATAGTTAGAGATGAGCGAAGAAATGAAAAATTCGATTCGACTGATTCGGCGAATTCGTGGACAATATTCGATTCGAGTCGAATAAATTCGCTGTGAATTTAACTTAAAAAAGGGTGTTTCTAGGCTTCAGAGAGACTTAATATTAGTGCAGAACACTGTACCTTTAATTTAAATGCCCTTGGAGTCTGCTGGGGAAGAGAAATAATACTGTCTGTCAGTATGACATGCAGATGAGTGCCGTCGATCTTAGAATCACCGCACACTTCACTCATTTGGCCAGTCACGGGGCCAAAACCAGTGTTTGGAGCCACAGTGTGGCGGTGGAGGCAGCAGCAATGGGAGGCCATACAGCAACCTATGACAAAATGGAAACCAGCAGGAGCGTGAGGAGACCTGAAAGTGGCACATGGCAGAGTGGGAGCAATGGGAGGCGGTACAGGGACCCAGGTCACACTGTGGGCCCAGCAGCAGCGTGACCAGGCGGTACGGGGGCCCATGGCCGATATGGGGCTTGGTGGCACCTATGGAAGGCCTGTAATCTGCCAGCAACCTATGACAAAATGGACAACCGCAGGAGTGTGAGGAGATTTCAAAGTGGCACATGGCAGAGTGGAAGCAATGGGAGGCCGTACAGGGACCCAGGTCACACTGTGGGCTCAGCAGCAGCGTGACCAGGAGGTACGGGGGCCCATGGTCGATATGGGGCCTGGCGGCACCTATGGAAGGCCGCTAATCTGCCAGCAACCTATGACAAAATGGAAAACCGCAGGAGTGTAAGGAGACCTCAAAGTGGCACATGGCAGAGTGGAAGCAATGGGAGGCCGTACAGGGACCCAGGTCACACTGTGGGACCAGCAGCAGCGTGACCAGGAGGTACGGGGGCCCATGGCCGATATGGGGCCTGGCGGCACCTATGGAAGGCCGCTAATCTGCCAGCAACCTATGACAAAATGGAAAACCGCAGGAGTGTAAGGAGACCTCAAAGTGGCACATGGCAGAGTGGAAGCAATGGGAGGCCGTACAGGGACCCAGGTCACACTGTGGGACCAGCAGCAGCGTGACCAGGAGGTACGGGGGCCCATGGCCGATATGGGGCCTGGCGTAACCTATGGAAGGCCGCTAATCTGCCAGCACCCTATGACAAAATGGAACCCTGGGCTGGGGCAGGCAGAACCGCCGTATCTTTATCACGTTTTTCACAGGCCACCGAATGGCGACGCTGCATATGCTGACGCAACGCTGTAGTCCCAACATGGGCCCCCTGGCCACGCTTGACTTTCTGGCCACATAGTCGACATACGGCTACGTTTACTTCCTCGGGCGGCTTGACGAAAACTTGCCACACCGCCGAGTAGGAAACTTTGCACCCGCTACTCCTCACTGGCTGACTGCTACTTCCTCCGTGCACACCGGCACCACTACTGGCTGTGGTGGTAGGCTGCAGTGGAGCTGCTGCTCTACTCCGTGGCCGTTTGCCTCCACTGACACAGCTGCGACCCTGCTGCCTCCTGGCAGCAGCAATGGGAGGCCGTACAGGGACCCAGGTCACACTGTGGGCCCAGCAGCAGCGTGACCAGGCGGTACGGGGGCCCATGGCCGATATGGGGCCTGGCGGCACCTATGGGAGGCCGCTAATCTGCCAGCAACCTATGACAAAATGGACAACCGCAGGAGTGTGAGGAGATTTCAAAGAGGTACATGGCAGAGTGGAAGCAATGGGAGGCCGTACAGGGACCCAGGTCACACTGTGGGACCAGCATCAGCCTGAACAGGCGGTACGGGGGCCCATGGCCGATTTGACCTCATTCATCCCATAGTCCTGCCGACTCACGAATAGCGTGGCCTCCTCAAAGGGCCTGAGCAAGCGCAGGTGTCACACATGAGCTGACAATGGCTGACATCTAAGTTACACAGGGAGTACCTTTATCCGCTTTTAACATCAGGAAATCTGTGATGGCCTTTAGCTGTTCGTAAAGGCGGTCTAACATATGTAGGGTTGAATTACACCTTGTTGCAACGTCACAGCATGAGGAGTCGGTACGGGGGCCCATGGCAGATTACATGTCTGGCAGCAGCAATGGGAGGCCCGTAATCTGCCAGCACCCTATGTCAAAAAATTCAACACACCAGCAGTGTGAGGAGACCTGAAAGTGGCACATGGCAGAGTGTGGCGATGGAGACAGCAGCAATGGGAGGCCGTACAGGGACCCATGAGAGACTCTGGACCTAGCAGCAGCATGAGGAGGCGGTATATAGGGGCCTATGGCAGATTAGGGGCCTGGCAGCAGCTATGGGAGGCCCGTAATCTGCCAGCACCCTATGTCAAAAAATTCAACACACCAGCAGTGTGAGGAGACCTGAAAGTGGCACATGGCAGAGTGTGGCGATGGAGACAGCAGCAATGGGAGGCCGTACAGGGACCCATGAGAGACTCTGGACCTAGCAGCAGCATGAGGAGGCGGTATATAGGGGCCCATGGCAGATTAGGGGCCTGGCAGCAGCTATGTGAGGCCCGTAATCTGCCTGCACCCTATGTCAAAAAATTTAACACACCAGCAGTGTGAAGAGACCTGAAAGTGGCACATGGCAGCAGAGTGTGGCGATGGAGACAGCAGCAATGGGAGGCCGTACAGGGACCCATGAGAGACTCTGGACTTGGCAGCAGCATGAGGAGGCGGTATATAGGGGCCCATGGCAGATTAGGGGCCTGGCAGCAGCTATGTGAGGCCCGTAATCTGCCTGCACCCTATGTCAAAAAATTAAACACACCAGCAGTGTGAAGAGACCTGAAAGTGGCACATGGCAGCAGAGTGTGGCGATGGAGACAGCAGCAATGGGAGGCCGTACAGGGACCCATGAGAGACTCTGGACTTGGCAGCAGCATGAGGAGGCGGTATATAGGGGCCTATGGCAGATTAGGGGCCTGGCAGCAGCTATGTGAGGCCCGTAATCTGCCTGCACCCTATGTCAAAAAATTTAACACACCAGCAGTGTGAAGAGACCTGAAAGTGGCACATGGCAGCAGAGTGTGGCGATGGAGACAGCAGCAATGGGAGGCCGTACAGGGACCCATGAGAGACTCTGGACTTGGCAGCAGCATGAGGAGGCGGTATATAGGGGCCCATGGCAGATTAGGGGCCTGGCAGCAGCTATGTGAGGCCCGTAATCTGCCTGCACCCTATGTCAAAAAATTAAACACACCAGCAGTGTGAAGAGACCTGAAAGTGGCACATGGCAGCAGAGTGTGGCGATGGAGACAGCAGCAATGGGAGGCCGTACAGGGACCCATGAGAGACTCTGGACTTGGCAGCAGCATGAGGAGGCGGTATATAGGGGCCCATGGCAGATTAGGGGCCTGGCAGCAGCTATGTGAGGCCCGTAATCTGCCTGCACCCTATGTCAAAAAATTAAACACACCAGCAGTGTGAAGAGACCTGAAAGTGGCACATGGCAGCAGATGTGGCGATGGAGACAGCAGCAATGGGAGGCCGTACAGGGACCCATGAGAGACTCTGGACTTGGCAGCAGCATGAGGAGGCGGTATATAGGGGCCTATGGCAGATTAGGGGCCTGGCAGCAGCTATGTGAGGCCCGTAATCTGCCTGCACCCTATGTCAAAAAATTTAACACACCAGCAGTGTGAAGAGACCTGAAAGTGGCACATGGCAGCAGAGTGTGGCGATGGAGACAGCAGCAATGGGAGGCCGTACAGGGACCCATGAGAGACTCTGGACTTGGCAGCAGCATGAGGAGGCGGTATATAGGGGCCCATGGCAGATTAGGGGCCTGGCAGCAGCTATGTGAGGCCCGTAATCTGCCTGCACCCTATGTCAAAAAATTAAACACACCAGCAGTGTGAAGAGACCTGAAAGTGGCACATGGCAGCAGAGTGTGGCGATGGAGACAGCAGCAATGGGAGGCCGTACAGGGACCCATGAGAGACTCTGGACTTGGCAGCAGCATGAGGAGGCGGTATATAGGGGCCTATGGCAGATTAGGGGCCTGGCAGCAGCTATGTGAGGCCCGTAATCTGCCTGCACCCTATGTCAAAAAATTTAACACACCAGCAGTGTGAAGAGACCTGAAAGTGGCACATGGCAGCAGAGTGTGGCGATGGAGACAGCAGCAATGGGAGGCCGTACAGGGACCCATGAGAGACTCTGGACTTGGCAGCAGCATGAGGAGGCGGTATATAGGGGCCCATGGCAGATTAGGGGCCTGGCAGCAGCTATGTGAGGCCCGTTATCTTGCAGCACCCTATGTCAAAAAATTAAACACACCAGCAGTGTGAAGAGACCTGAAAGTGGCACATGGCAGCAGAGTGTGGCGATGGAGACAGCAGCAATGGGAGGCCGTACAGGGACCCATGAGAGACTCTAGACTTGGCAGCAGCATGAGGAGGCGGTATATAGGGGCCCATGGCAGATTAGGGGCCTGGCAGCAGCTATCTGAGGCCCGTAATCTGCCTGCACCCTATGTCAAAAAATTTAACACACCAGCAGTGTGAAGAGACCTGAAAGTGGCACATGGCAGCAGAGTGTGGCGATGGAGACAGCAGCAATGGGAGGCCGTACAGGGACCCATGAGAGACTCGACTTGGCAGCAGCATGAGGAGGCGGTATATAGGGGCCCATGGCAGATTAGGGGCCTGGCAGCAGCTATGTGAGGCCCGTAATCTGCCTGCACCCTATGTCAAAAAATTTAACACACCAGCAGTGTGAAGAGACCTGAAAGTGGCACATGGCAGCAGAGTGTGGCGATGGAGACAGCAGCAATGGGAGGCCGTACAGGGACCCATGAGAGACTCTGGACTTGGCAGCAGCATGAGGAGGCGGTATATAGGGGCCTATGGCAGATTAGGGGCCTGGCAGCAGCTATGTGAGGCCCGTAATCTGCCTGCACCCTATGTCAAAAAATTTAACACACCAGCAGTGTGAAGAGACCTGAAAGTGGCACATGGCAGCAGAGTGTGGCGATGGAGACAGCAGCAATGGGAGGCCGTACAGGGACCCATGAGAGACTCTAGACTTGGCAGCAGCATGAGGAGGCGGTATATAGGGGCCCATGGCAGATTAGGGGCCTGGCAGCAGCTATGTGAGGCCCGTAATCTGCCTGCACCCTATGTCAAAAAATTAAACACACCAGCAGTGTGAAGAGACCTGAAAGTGGCACATGGCAGCAGAGTGTGGCGATGGAGACAGCAGCAATGGGAGGCCGTACAGGGACCCATGAGAGACTCTGGACCTAGCAGCAGCATGAGGAGGCGGTATATAGGGGCCTATGGCAGATTAGGGGCCTGGCAGCAGCTATAGGAGGCCCGTAATCTGCCAGCACCCTATGTCAAAAAATTAAACACACCAGCAGTGTGAGGAGACCTGAAAGTGGCACATGTTTGAGGCATGATTCATGGCGGATTTAGTCAGTTGTGTCAGGAACTGGTGGTTTGAAATCCAGACTAATCCACGCCTGATTCATTTTCACAAACGTGAGTCTCTCCACACTTTGGGTGGACAGTCGTGTCCTCCGCGGAGTTACAATACCTCCTGCCGCACTAAACACGCGCTCCGATGCCACGCTACTGGCCGGGCATGACAGCCTTTCAAGGGCAAATTCAGCTAGTTGGGGCCAAAGGTCAAGTTTCGTTGCCCAGTAGTCAAGGGGATTGTCTACCTCGGTTGGCAGGGTGCTGTCCAAGTAGGCCCAAGCCTGTTGTTTGAGCTCCTGCTCCAGGTCCACCTGATGCTGCTGCTGCTGCTGCGGCTGGTTAGTAGTTTCCTCACTGCGCTGGTGAAGAAAGCTACTCATCATCGACTGCAGACTGAGGCAGCCGCTGCTGGTGGAGCTGCCACTGCTCCTACCACCCCACCCCTCCCCTGCTGCCATGCCAGCGGAACGCGAGCGCACAGGGCCCACAGTGTCTGAGGATGGACGTTGGCGCACAAAGGCAGAGACCAACTGACTACATAGGTGGTTTTTATAGTACGTAATTTTGGCCTCCCTCTCAGCAGGTGTGAAAAAGGCCACCATTTTGGACCGGTAGCGAGGGTCCAACAAGGTGGACAGCCAAAAGTCATCCCTCTGTCTGATGGTTATTATTCGGCTGTCGCTACGCAAGCAACCGAGCATGCTATGGGCCATTTGTGCCAAGGAATGCGAGGGACTCCCTGCCTCCATCTCCACAGCATACTGACACGGTGCGTCTGGGTCCTCTGTCTCCTCCTCCTCCTCCTCTACCAGATGCTCCTGCTCCTCCACTCCTGTCCGCTGAGTGGAAAAACCACCCATTTCACTCAATAATTCCTGAGCACAAATGTCCTCCTCTACCTCCTCCTCTTCTTCCTGTCCTGCCCCCACAGGGGTCATGTGGCGTTGAGATCTGTGCGCCACGTCTACCGCACCCTGACCAGCCATTGTTAACAGCATTTGTTCCAGGACGTGCAACAGAGGAATGACGTCGTTCATCCCATAGTCCTGCCGACTCACGAATAGCGTGGCCTCCTCAAAGGGCCTGAGCAAGCGGCAGGTGTCACGCATGAGCTGCCAATGGCTGACATCTAAGTTACACAGGGGAGTACCTTTATCCGCTTGTAACATCAGGAAATCGGTGATGGCCTTTCGCTGCTCGTAAAGGCGGTCTAACATGTGTAGGGTTGAATTCCACCTTGTTGCAACGTCGCAGATCAGGCGATGCTGTGGAATTCCGTTCTGCCGCTGCAGCTCAATGAGGGTGTTCTTTGCGGTGTAGGAATGGCTGAAATGCATGCACAGTTTACGTGACATTTTAAGGATGTCTTGCAGTGGGATGGTGGATTTTAGGAACCGCTTGACAACCAGATTGAACACGTGAGCCATGCATGGCGCATGGCACAACCTTCCTTGACGCAGAGCAGACACCATGTTCTTTCCGTTGTCAGTCAACATGGTTCCGATTTTTAGTTTGCGCGGAGACAGCCATCTGTCGATTTCTCTGTTCATTACACTCAGCAGTTCCTCCCCTGTGTGACTACGTTCGCCAAGGCATACCAGGTGCAGCACAGCGTGACACCGTTGCGCCCTGCACATGTGATATGCCGGTCGGGTAATGGGACTTGGCACGGGGGTGGCGGCTGAGGACACGGCGGAAAAAGAGGTGGTAGAGGCGGACATGCTTGCTGGACCAAGGACGTGCAAACGTGGAGGCAAAAGCGTCGTGACCTGTCCAAGTTGCTGGTGCGGCTGTGCCGGCACCACGTTCACCCAGTGGGCCGTAAATGACATGTACTGTCCCTGACCGTAGTTACAGCTCCACACGTCGGCGCTGCCGTGCACTTTGGCAGAGACCGACATGCTCAAAGACTGGCCCACCATCTCTTCTACATGTGAATGCAGGGCTGGCACTGCCTTTTGGGCAAAGAAATGACGGCTTGGCACTCTCCACCGCGGCGCGGCACAAGCCATCATTTCTCGGAAAGGTGCTGAGTCCACCAGTTGGAAAGGGAGGGACTGCAGCACCAGCAACTTGGACAGGAGGACGTTCAGCTTTTGCACCGTCGGGTGCGTGCTCGCAAACTGTTGTCTCTTGGATACGGATTCCAAGAAAGACTGTTGACGGAATCCGAGAAGAGGAGTAGCAGGAGAAGGAGCATCTGAACGAGCGGAAGATGCCAACGAGCGACAACTCCCCTCAGCAGAGGTGTTGGAGCCTTGACTGGCTGATAGAGGGCGATTGACGACGTCGGGTGACGGAGCAAGTAACGGAGCGGGTGATGGAGCGGGGGCTGGGGCAGGCAGAACCGCCGTATGTTTATCACGGTTTTCCCAGGCCACCGAATGGTGACGCTGCATATGCTGACGCAACGCTGTAGTCCCAACATGGGCCCCCTGGCCACGCTTGCATTTCTGGCCACATAGTCGACATACGGCTACGTTTACTTCCTCGGGCGGCTTGAGGAAAAATTGCCACACCACCGAGTAGGAAACTTTGCCCCCGCTACTCTTCACTGGCTGACTGCTACTTCCTCCGTGCGCACCGGCACCACTACTGGCCGTGGTGGTAGGCTGCAGTGGAGCTGGTGCTCTACTCCGTGGACGTTTGGCTCCACTGACACTGATGCGACCCTGCTGCTGTCTCCTGGGCAACCCACCGACTGTTTTGCTCGCTGCCAAGCTGCCACCCTCTTCTCCTGATGATGCGGAAGAAATTGCCTGATGACGACGAGGCTGCCAAGTGCGATCAACCTCCTCATCATCAAGTAGGGTCTCCGCCTCACTACTAGCCCCCTCGGCTGCGTCTGGGTCAGGAGACAGACCTGTCTCTAGACCGGCTACCGAGCCACTCTCCTCGCCAGTACTTGTTCGCTTGGCTGCTGAAAAGGCCGATGTCTCCCCCCGTTCCTGACCGCCCTCTGTTAGCTCTTCCTCACTGTACAGTGGGGCTGAGCCCACAGCATGCGATACTTCGCTTGGTGAGGGAACAGCAAAGGACAGGGGCAGGTAGAGGACACGTGATTTCAGTGGGCTTGCTCCCGGGCCATGCCAACTAACGGTTGTGTCTGACGTACCCACCGACCGTTGGCTGTAGGTGTCAGAGGTGACCTGGGAAGAGGAAGACGACCGAGCCAACCAATCAATGACGGCAGGGTTGTCGGTGGAGACACGACCGCTGGATGACACCGGGAGCACTGGCCTCTGGCTGCGAATACTGCTGCCTCGACCCCTTCCTCTGCTGCCACGTCTGCTCGCTCCTAAAACATTGCCTCCTCTGCCACTCCTCTGCATGTTGTCTGACATACTATTTAATTCAACGATTAGGTGTCCCTGAGTAACAATTCTCTGGCACTCAGTAACAATTCTGTCTGTCCCTGAGTATGAATTCTGTGGCCCTGAGTAACAATTCTGTGTCTGTGCGAGTAACAATTCTGTGTCTGTGCGATTAACAATTCTGTGTCTGTGCAAGTAACAATTTTGTGTCTGTGCGAGTAACAATTCTCTGGCACTCAGTAACAATTCTGTCTGTCCCTGAGTAACAATTCTCTGGCACTCAGTAACAATTCTGTCTGTCCCTGAGTAACAATTCTCTGGCACTCAGTAACAATTCTGTCTGTCCCTGAGTATGAATTCTGTGGCCCTGAGTAACAATTCTGTGTCTGTGCGAGTAACAATTCTGTGTCTGTGCAAGTAACAATTTTGTGTCTGTGCGAGTAACAATTCTCTGGCACTCAGTAACAATTCTGTCTGTCCCTGAGTAACAATTCTCTGGCACTCAGTAACAATTCTGTCTGTCCCTGAGTATGAATTCTGTGGCCCTGAGTAACAATTCTGTGTCTGTGCGAGTAACAATTCTGTGTCTGTGCAAGTAACAATTTTGTGTCTGTGCGAGTAACAATTCTCTGGCACTCAGTAACAATTCTGTCTGTCCCTGAGTAACAATTCTCTGGCACTCAGTAACAATTCTGTCTGTCCCTGAGTAACAATTCTCTGGCACTCAGTAACAATTCTGTCTGTCCCTGAGTAACAATTCTCTGGCACTCAGTAACAATTCTGTGTCTGTGCGAGTAACAATTCTGTGTCTGTGCAAGTAACAATTTTGTGTCTGTGCGAGTAACAATTCTCTGGCACTCAGTAACAATTCTGTCTGTCCCTGAGTAACAATTCTCTGGCACTCAGTAACAATTCTGTCTGTCCCTGAGTAACAATTCTCTGGCACTCAGTAACAATTCTGTCTGTCCCTGAGTATGAATTCTGTGGCCCTGAGTAACAATTCTGTGTCTGTGCGAGTAACAATTCTGTGTCTGTGCAAGTAACAATTTTGTGTCTGTGCGAGTAACAATTCTCTGGCACTCAGTAACAATTCTGTCTGTCCCTGAGTAACAATTCTCTGGCACTCAGTAACAATTCTGTCTGTCCCTGAGTAACAATTCTCTGGCACTCAGTAACAATTCTGTCTGTCCCTGAGTAACAATTCTCTGGCACTCAGGTACAATTCTGTCTGTCCCTGAGTAACAATTCTCTGGCACTCAGTAACAATTCTGTCTGTCCCTGAGTATGAATTCTGTGGCCCTGAGTAACAATTCTGTGTCTGTGCGAGTAACAATTCTGTGTCTGTGCAAGTAACAATTTTGTGTCTGTGCGAGTAACAATTCTCTGGCACTCAGTAACAATTCTGTCTGTCCCTGAGTAACAATTCTCTGGCACTCAGTAACAATTCTGTCTGTCCCTGAGTAACAATTCTCTGGCACTCAGTAACAATTCTGTCTGTCCCTGAGTATGAATTCTGTGGCCCTGAGTAACAATTCTGTGTCTGTGCGAGTAACAATTCTGTGTCTGTGCAAGTAACAATTTTGTGTCTGTGCGAGTAACAATTCTCTGGCACTCAGTAACAATTCTGTCTGTCCCTGAGTAACAATTCTCTGGCACTCAGTAACAATTCTGTCTGTCCCTAAGTAACAATTCTCTGGCACTGAGTAACAATTCTGTCTGTCCCTGAGTATGAATTCTGTGGCCCTGAGTAACAATTCTGTGTCTGTGCGAGTAACAATTCTGTGTCTGTGCAAGTAACAATTTTGTGTCTGTGCGAGTAACAATTCTCTGGCACTCAGTAACAATTCTGTCTGTCCCTGAGTAACAATTCTCTGGCACTCAGTAACAATTCTGTCTGTCCCTGAGTAACAATTCTCTGGCACTCAGTAACAATTCTGTCTGTCCCTGAGTATGAATTCTGTGGCCCTGAGTAACAATTCTGTGTCTGTGCGAGTAACAATTCTGTGTCTGTGCAAGTAACAATTTTGTGTCTGTGCGAGTAACAATTCTCTGGCACTCAGTAACAATTCTGTCTGTCCCTGAGTAACAATTCTCTGGCACTCAGTAACAATTCTGTCTGTCCCTGAGTAACAATTCTCTGGCACTCAGTAACAATTCTGTCTGTCCCTGAGTATGAATTCTGTGGCCCTGAGTAACAATTCTGTGTCTGTGCGAGTAACAATTCTGTGTCTGTGCAAGTAACAATTTTGTGTCTGTGCGAGTAACAATTCTCTGGCACTCAGTAACAATTCTGTCTGTCCCTGAGTAACAATTCTCTGGCACTCAGTAACAATTCTGTCTGTCCCTGAGTAACAATTCTCTGGCACTCAGTAACAATTCTGTCTGTCCCTGAGTATGAATTCTGTGGCCCTGAGTAACAATTCTGTGTCTGTGCGAGTAACAATTCTGTGTCTGTGCAAGTAACAATTTTGTGTCTGTGCGAGTAACAATTCTCTGGCACTCAGTAACAATTCTGTCTGTCCCTGAGTAACAATTCTCTGGCACTCAGTAACAATTCTGTCTGTCCCTGAGTAACAATTCTCTGGCACTCAGTAACAATTCTGTCTGTCCCTGAGTATGAATTCTGTGGCCCTGAGTAACAATTCTGTGTCTGTGCGAGTAACAATTCTGTGTCTGTGCAAGTAACAATTTTGTGTCTGTGCGAGTAACAATTCTCTGGCACTCAGTAACAATTCTGTCTGTCCCTGAGTAACAATTCTCTGGCACTCAGTAACAATTCTGTCTGTCCCTGAGTAACAATTCTCTGGCACTCAGTAACAATTCTGTCTGTCCCTGAGTAACAATTCTCTGGCACTCAGTAACAATTCTGTCTGTCCCTGAGTATGAATTCTGTGGCCCTGAGTAACAATTCTGTCTGTGCGAGTAACAATTCTGTGTCTGTGCAAGTAACAATTTTGTGTCTGTGCGAGTAAGAATTCTCTGGCACTCAGTAACAATTCTGTCTGTCCCTGAGTAACAATTCTCTGGCACTCAGTAACAATTCTGTCTGTCCCTGAGTAACAATTCTCTGGCACTCAGTAACAATTCTGTCTGTCCCTGAGTAACAATTCTCTGGCACTCAGTAACAATTCTGTCTGTCCCTGAGTAACAATTCTGTCTGTCCCTGAGTATGAATTCTGTGGCCCTGAGTAAGAATTCTCTGGCACTCAGTAACAATTCTGTCTGTCCCTGAGTAACAATTCTCTGGCACTCAGTAACAATTCTGTCTGTCCCTGAGTAACAATTCTCTGGCACTCAGTAACAATTCTGTCTGTCCCTGAGTAAAAATTCTGTGGCCCTAATAACGTTTCTGTGGCCCTAAGTAACAATTCTCTGGCACTGAGTGAAAATTCTGTCTGTCCCTGAGTATGAATTCTGTGGCCCTAACTAGCGTTTCTTTGTCCCTAAATAACGATTCTGTGGCCCTCATTAACAAGTCTGTGTCCCTGAGTAATGGTTCTCTGTCCCTAAGTAACTTCTCTCTGTCCCCAATTCTCGTTTCTGTGGCCCTAACTCTGTCCCTGTCCCTAGTACAGAGCGGTCTGCCTCTGTTCAATGACTGCAGGCAAATGAAGATTTCCAAAATGGCCGCTATATATACCTCGACCATTACACAGTGCTGGCTGGCTGGCTGCTGATTGGCTGATGCGATCACATGTCCTTGAGGAATGCATTATGGGGCAGCGCGCCTTGTCTGCGCGCCTTCCCCGACATCCCCGCTCCGTCGCCGCACATGTCAGCCGCCATTTTCGGAAAAATTTCGATTCGCGCGTCCGAATTAGGCTGTTTTTCGGATTCGGCACGAATCGAAATTTTTCCGATATTCGACTCGAATTCCACTTCGGATACTTCGATTCGCTCATCTCTAATTATAGTGTCCAAACATAAATTAGTGTCCAAAAAATATATATATATATCTTCAGTAACTTGAACCAATTGTGAAAAATCCACCACCAAAGGAGATTAAATGAACTCACCAGAGCTAATGGCTGGTCAGATTATAAACCAGCAACCGCGCTTGTGCTCTGGGAGCAATGAACCCGATGTCCAAATAGATATGGTGATGTTTCAGATACTTCCAGATAATAATAATCACAGACAAACAACTTTGCAGCCCAAGCTCTTATGATGAACTTCTCCACTCTTTCTCATACCTCCATGAGAGCATGCAGTACACTCAGGGACAAAAAAGAGAACATAATGGTGCAATACGTTTTTTTCATTTATCTCTTTAATAAAAAAAGGTATAAGGAAACTCACAAACAAGGTGTCCAACAGACACCAGCTTCAATCTCAAAAACAAGGTGAGATACAATTACCGCTCACCGCGGATCTCTCCCATACAGCACAGAACAACAAGGCTCTCTAACGTCCGCATTGAGTACGTCACTACACGGATCTTGTCAATGATCTCCAGCCAGCTGGGACCACAGTCACCAAGAAAACAATTGGTAACACACTACGCCGACAAGGACTGAAATCCTGCAGTGCCCGCAAGGTCCCTCTGCTGAAGAAAGCACATGTCCAGGCCTGTCTAAAGTCTGCCACTGAACATCTGAATGATGCAGAGGAGGACTGGTTTAAAGTGTTGTGGTCAGATGAGACCAATATCGAGCTGTTTGGCATCAACTCAACTCACCGTGTTTGGAGGAGGAGGAATGCTGCCTATGACCCCAAGAACATCATCCCAACTGTCAAACATGGTGGTGGAAACATTCTGCTTTGGGGGCGTTTATCTGCTAAGGGGACAGGACAACTGCACCGCATCAAAGGGGCGATGGACCGGGCAATGTACCGTCAAATCTTGGGTGAGAACCTTCTTCCCTCATCCAGGGCATTGAAAATGGGTCGTGGATGGGTGTTCCAGCATGACAATGACCCAAAACACACGGCCAAGGCAACAAAGGAGTGGCTCAAGAAGAAGCACATTAAGGTTCTGGAGTGGCCTAGCCAGTCTCCAGACCTTAATCCGATTGAAAATCTGTGGAGGGAGCTGAAAATTCAAGTTGCCAAACGTCATCCACCAAACCTTAATGACTTGGAGAGGATCTGCCAAGAGGAGTGGGCCAAAATCCCTCCTGAGATGTGTGCAAACCTGAGAGCCAACTCCAGGAAACATTTGACCTCTGTGATTGCCAACAAGGGATTGGCCACCAAGTACTAAGTCATGTTTTGTGAAGGGGATCAAATACTTATTTCCCTCATGAATATGCAGATCAGTCATCATTTGTTAGACGCATTTCTGCTGAATTTGTTGTATTCTGTCTCTCAGTGTTACAATACACCGAACATTCGATTTGTAGACCGATCATTTCTTTGTGAGGGGCAAACATTCAACATCAGCAGGGGAGCAAATACACATTTCCTTCGCTGTATGTACATTTTACTATTCCTAGGTGACGCTTTAAAAGCCTTTACAGGTTACTACTTTAGATTTACAGAGGAGGACTACGGCTAAAATTACTGCCCATGATCTGACGCTCTTGGTGGTACTTCACGTGTGGGATGATCGCTGTTTGTGAACACACGGGGGGGGGGAGGGCAGGGTACTATAATTTTTTTTTTATTACTTTTTTTTTTAATTGTTGCTCTAAATTTTTTTCTAATCACTTTTATTTCTGTCACAAGGAATGTAAACAGCCTTGTGACAGCAATAGGCATGTGACAGGTACTATAAAAACAAAGTGTAGTGCTTCAAAACTGTCACAATAGTGGTGGGACCCTCTGTAATATTACTAGTAGAAACTGAACAACTGAAAATCTCTCTGTGTTAACCCTGGTGATATCAAAATATACTGGAGTAATATACACTCGCCGGCCACTTTATTAGGTACACCTTGCTAGTTCTGCATTGGACCCCCTTTTTTGCCTTCAGAACAGCCTTAATTCTGCATGGCATAGATTCAACAATTTGTTGGAAACATTCCGCAGAGATTTTGGTCCACATTGACATGATAGAATCACGCAGTTGTTGCAGATTTGTCGGCTGCACATCGCTGAACCGTTGATACAAGACAGGATGGATCCATGCTTTCATGTTTATGCCAAATTCTGACCCTGCCGTCTGAATGTCGCAGCTGAAATTGAGACTCATCAGACCAGACAATGTTTGTCCTATCTTCTATTGTCCAATTTTGGTGAGCCTGTGTGAATTGTAGCCTTCGTTTCCTGTTCTTAGCGGACAGAAGTGGCACCCGGTGTGGTCTTCTGCTGCTGTAGCCCATCTGCTTCAAAGTTGGACATGTTGTGCGTTCAGAGATGGTATTCTGCATGCCTTGGTTGTAACAATTGGCTAATTGAGTTACTGTTGCCTTTCTATTATCTCAAACCAGTCTGCCCATTCTTCTCTGACCTCTGACATCAGCAAGGCATTTTTGTCCATTCAACTGCTCCTCACTGGATATTTTCTCTTTTTCGGACCATTCCATGTAAACCCTAGAGATGGTTGTGTGTGAAAATCCCAGCAGATAAGCAGTTTTTTAAATACTCAGACCAGCCCGTCTAGCGCCAACAACCATGCCACGTTCAAAGTCACTTAAATCCCCTTTTTTCCCCATTCTGATGCTCGGTTTGAACATCAGCAAGTCATCTTCTCCACATTTAGAAACCTAAATGCATTGAGTTTCTGCCATGTCATTGACTGATAAGCAATTTGTGTTACCAAACAGTTGAAAAGGTTTACCTAACAAAGTGCCCGTTGGTGAGTGTATAATCCAAATCAGTTTCAAATCACTGTAAAACCAAATGCATAGATAAACATATTGAACCCACATAAATAGGCTAACCTCTTATTATTATTATACAGTAGTTATAAAGCGCCAATAGTTCGCTCAGCGCTGTACATTACAAAGGGGGACAGAACATGTGACAGAACAATACCAACACAATGCAAAACATGAGGTGATCGAGGGCCCTGCTCTTTGGAGCTTACAATCTAGGAGGGAGGGGATGGTGGCACAGGAGGAGATAGCTGTGGGGGATGGAGTGGTAGGAAGAGTGGAGGATAATGAGGTGTAAAATATAATTGTGAAATAATGGTGAGAACCCTTCACCCACATACAATACCAATCAAATACAAAAAATAAACCATGCAGGAGAAACTGAATCTCAAAATAGTGGTGGAAACCCCCAGTAATGTACTGAGCATTCAAGACAGTCTTCTATGCTCCTCAGATGTAGTACGATTTCCACTGTCCTCCAGCATTACAACCAGCACATTAGTTGTGTCCCAAAAGCACCCAAAGCTTATGTTAAAATGTATGTCACAGCAAAATTTTATATATATATATATATATATATATATACACACACAGGGGGTGAACAAAAATATGGAAACACTACATGATTTGCAGGTGTGAAAGTGACAAAATGTTTCGCTGTGAAAGCAGACGTAATGTAACATTCTGTTAATTCTGCTGTGTGATGAGACACCTAGTTAACAGTTGGGAAGCTTCACTTTCCTCATTCACTGCTAGTAATACAGAGTTATGTCAGAGCTTACCGAGCTTCAAAGAGGACAAATTGTTGCTGTCGCTTAGCTGGTGCCTCTGTGACTGAATTTGCCATATTATTTGCCGTGTCACGAGGTCCAGTATCAAAGGTTGTGACGGCATATGCAATTTCCGGGAAAACGTTGACTGATAAGCATAAGCATGGTTGATGTGATCAACTGACTGAAAGAGACACGGGGACATTGTGCAAGATTGTGACTCGGAATAAGACAACAACAAAAGTGACTGCAGAGCTCAATCTTAGACTTCCAAAGCCCATATCCACAAAAATTGTGCAAAGGGAACTTCATATGCAAAACATTCATGGGCGAACCGCAATTGCCAAACCACTAGTGACCGATATAAATATTTAGAAGAGGAGAGAGTGGTGGAACACCCATAAATTATGGACTATCAATCAATGGAAGACGGCACGGTCCAGTGAATGAGCTTCACACTGTTCCCAAACACCATCCCAAGCTTACAACTAGGACTGTCTTATGTCATCATAAAGCTTGGTGATGGTGCAGTCATGCTTTGGGCAGCCATATCTTGGTATTCTGCAGGCCCCATCATCACCTTGAAAGATAGAGTCACTGCCAGTGGCTATGTACAAATGTTGGCCGACCATGTGCACCCCATGGTACAGACATTGTTTCCCAAAGACATCTTTCATTGTCAAATCTTGGTTTGATGAGCATGCAGACAAAGTCTCACACCTTTCCTGGGTGCCACAGTCACCAGACCTCAATGTCATAGAGCCACTATGGTCAATTTCGGAAAACAAGGTTGGGGCTCGTTTTCCGCCTTTCGGAATCTCTGCGAGACATGGTACTATTTTTGCACGAAGAATGGTATCAGATTCCATTATCCACCATCAAAGACTTATATTTGTCAATTCCCAGGAGAATTCAGGTCGTCTTAGATGTCAAAGGCAATCCAACACCATGTTGGGCAACAATTTTGTTCTTTTACCTGGTGTTTCCATAATTTTGCCCAACCCCTGTATATGTGATACATCTTTGCAATACATGAACATTTTGCCATATTTTCTCTTTAACTATTTCACTCCCAGAGCCTTCTTTACGTTTTTTTGTATACATTTAAAAAAAAAATTAAATCTGAAGATTAGTTAAGCTCCACCCACTCAAAAAGAGACCCTGGAGATTAAAATAGTGGTAGAGCAAATTTTGTTTGTCACATGATATTAGCACAAAATACACTACAGTTCATTTTAGGGCACATAAACATAATATGTGATACAATTTGTTGGTAAAGATGAGGTGGTGCCAAGTAAATGGATACCCCACACGCCACATGTAACAAGAATCCACCTGGCAGACTGGGGAAGCTAGTCAGCCATCATCCAGCAAGGAGGTCCCAAAGCTCAGGGGATTCTCTGTACGTATTCCAAGGGAGCCAGATACAATGGCAGCGTTCAGCAGTTCCTAGTTAGAGATTTCATGTGTCTGATATAGTCCATCTCCTCTACCCACTCCACAAGGGTCGGAACACGGGTCATGCACCACTGGTGAGACATAACCAGCTTAGCAGCAGTCAAACAGTGGCGCAGGATGCCCTGTTTAATACGCTTATAGGAGCCAGAAAGCAGAACAACCTGAGGCGTATTAGGAACTGTCAAATCTGTAACAGTGGTGTACATACATAGGATCAGTTCCCAAAGGGCATGGATGAGGAAGCATTCTCACCAACAGGGATCCAACACCCATTTGACATTGCCAGCAACAGTCTAAGACCGAGGAATAAATCCTATCAAGTACCATCGGTCACCGACCTACCTATCTACCACCTGGAGAGAAGTTTAAAGTTAGTCTCTTGGACCTTATTAGCCTGCGACAAGTGATGGGTAAACGTGAAGGATTTCTCCCTATCCTCATCCGACAGCTGAACATCAAGGTCAGCAGCACAATTGGTCGTGTATACTGGAAGATCAGGATGAACCTGTGAGAGAAGGACTTTGTAGACTGAGTAAGTATGGACTCAAAGGAATCCGGATCCCTAGCCAGGGCCGTCGGGTCACAAAGTGACCGATAGTTTGAACAAAGTTGTCTATATTTCAGTCATTAAGTAAAGGATACTCGTACTGACGCAAGGGAAGGCCGGTAGGGGGGAAGTTGACCTCCATGGAGAATTTGTGCCAGATATACTGTATGTGGGCCTGTCTATTCCATAAGAGAAAAGTAGGTCTCATCAGGGCAGGAGGGAATTGAGGAGTCCCAAACATAGGGGTCAAAAGTCCCACTAGCAAAGAGATACCAAGGGAAGAGGTTAGACCATCCCAGATATGTAGTAGATGAGCCATAAAATGTGGTCAAGTAGTAGGTGATTCCCTGCAGGCAGGAGCAGTCCAAGAAACAGCAAGGAGAGCACAAGGTGCCAAAGCCTGCTTCATGAATACCCATTGTTTAGTAGAATTGTCAAATCAGTTCACCAACCTGGTCAGGACAGCAGCAGCATGGTAGAGACAAAGATCCGATGCCCCCGTGCCTCTCCTCAGAAAGTTAAGATACTCTAAAGAAGTGGTCTCCTCAATCCCCAAATAAATTTAGTAAAGGTTGACTATAGGGTATAAAAGAAGGGCTGAAGAATAGAGATGGGTAAAGTTTGAAACAAGTAGAGAAAACGCGTGGTAATATCCATTTTTAGGATGAAGATCTAGCCAATCCAAGAATAAAATGTACGTCGTACGTCTTCAGGTCCTGTAAGGTGTGTTGAAGGAAAGGTGTATAATTCTCAATAAAGCAGAGAGGTCATCAGGAATTTTGCAGGTCACCCATGGCTCTGTGTGTGAATGGACATGCAGAGCAGTGACTTGGGAGTGAGTCTGCTCGGGTGCCCCCATAACACACTGATTGCTGTCGGGGCACTAGACAGAAGGGAGGAGCAAGGAGCGCCTGCAAGGGGATCCGAGAAGAGGAGGATCAGGGCTGCTCTGTGCAAAACCACTGCACAGAGCAGGTAAGTATAACATATTTCTTATTTTAAAAAAACACTTTAACTGTGAATAACGGGCCTAGAACTATTGCTGTTCCTCTGGCGTACATGGTGATATGTAACATGTATGTAGCGCAGTCAATCTAGGTGCCGTAAGAGCACATGTTTACATTCATATGGGGGGCTCAAATTTGTTTTGGGGGGGTGCATGAATATAACTATTTTTTTTCACTAAGCTTTATTTATCAGGAAAGAGAACTCATACAGTTCTCTATGTGATACAATTTTGTTGTGACAGGTTCTCTTTATTGGGAGAATAAAGCATTTCCTAAAGGATAAGAACACCTTTTAGACAAAGGTAATAAACACACATTTTTTTCAGTTACAAAAATGTGCACTTATTATTTTTGTCCCAAGGAGCCTGAAAGGCAGGCTGATGCCATGCAGGTCTCCTGCAGACCTCTCAGTTCTCTCAGTATATCTGCCTGCCGTATGCGATGTATGAGCAAACAGATATACTGACAGGAAGCTTCAATGAACTACCACGGCGATCCACAGCACCATGATAGTTAATTGAAAACTACAAGCTGACAGCCGCTAAGGCTGCTGGGACTTGTAGGCACTCATTCACAGAACTCTGTGAATGAGTGACGCGGTCATGTGGGCAGAGCCCTGCACGGCCACATTGTTTTCAAATCTGACAGATAGAATCGGGAGAAGCTTCCCCGTACTGTCTGTCAGAGGGAGGGGGCGGCGGGCATGGGGGTGGTAGCAGGTTTAGTAGAGTTAGGTTTGGACTGGTTTTTTATTTTTTCTTAAACAAACCAAAATTCACTGAAAATTTTGAAAAAAAACCCTGTTTTTTTCTTAGTTTTTGTTATACAATTTTGTAAATAAGTGATTTTTCTTCACTGATGTGCGCTAATGAGGCTGCAGTGATGGGCACTGATAGGCTGCACTGATGGACACTGATAGGTGGCACTGA
Source organism: Staurois parvus (assembly GCF_062004578.1). NCBI lineage: Eukaryota > Metazoa > Chordata > Amphibia > Anura > Ranidae > Staurois > Staurois parvus. Next base: position 165,360 of record NW_028319904.1, on the reverse strand, counting down.
TGGGCACTGATGAGGAGGCACTGGTAGGTTGCACTGATGGGCATTGACAGGCATCACTGATGGGCACTGAAAGGCAGCACTGATACATGACACTGATATATGGCACTGATAGGCGGCACTGACTGGCACTGTTAGGTAGCACTGACTGGCACTGATAGGTGGCACTGACTGGCACTGATGCGCACTGATAGGCGACACTGACTGGCACTGGTAGGTGGCACTGATTGGCAGCAATGATAGGTGGCACTGATTGGCATTGATAGGTGGCACTGACTGGCACTGATGGGTGACACTGAAAGGCAGCTCAGATGGTCACTGATATGTGGCATTGATGTGCACTGATATGTGGCATTGATGTGGCACTGAGGAACACTGACAGGTGGCACTTCTGGGGCCACACTGATCATCAGGGCATACTGATCATCAGTGCCCTGATGATCAGTGTACATGTCCCCTCCGCGGAAAGCCGATTACCGGCTCTCCTCTTGAGCTGTCAGCGTGACAGCTCGAGAGGAGAGAAATGCCGATAACCGGCATTTCCGTGTTTACATGTGATCAGCTGTGATTGACATAGCTGATCACATGACCGAGCCGACATCTTCGGCTCTTTCTGTGATCCGCTGTGTCCGAGAGACACAGCGCACCAGCGATCGCCACGCTGCGCGCTCCCTGAGCCGCGCATGCACGGTGATACTGGAAGGACGTCATATGACGTCCAGTCAGAACGAGAGAACCACCTTGTGCCCGTCCTTGTACTATATGGCGGGCGGAAGGTGGTTAAAGGCTAACTCTACCTTTTGCACCAAGTTACATGTTACTCCCATATTTAGGGTGTAAAATGGTGGAAATATGACCCACCCCACTCCACTCCCTCCTGTGACAGCCTATGGGGTTCTTCTCCCATCTGACACTGGGGTAGGTTGACTTGAAGTGTGTAATGGAACAGTACACTCTTGTATTTTGCTGGCTTCCTCTAGCTCTTCAGCTAAAAGCCTGTACCTCGGTAGACATAGAGCTGGAGGAAGAGTCTGCAGAAGCCTAGCATTGTACCTACCATTCACTCATCACAGGTGCAGTGCTTTGCACTATACAAAAAATTAATAAATGCCCATTTTTTTCCCTATAAATACACTTCCTAAAAAAATAAAAAAGTAACACTTTTTAATCATAGTCTAGCATCAAGTCAATGAAACTCCTGGGATAATAATCTGGTCAGTAAAATAGTAGCAATAGTAGGGGGTTGTTAATCAGTTTCAACTGCTTTGGTGTTAATGAAATGAACAACAGGTGCACTCGATGGGCAACAATGAGACAACCCCCAAAACAGGAATAGTTATACAGGTGGAGGTCACTGACATTTTTTTCCCTAGACATTATTTCTGACTGTTTTTCATGAGTTTTGCATTTGGCTAGGGTCAGTGTCACAATTGGTAGCATGAGGCCATACCTGGACCCTACAGAGGTTGCACAGGCAGTCCAGCCAATGGCACCCTGACTGCCATTAGGTATGGGGATGAAATCCTTGGACCCATTGTCAGACCCTACGCTGGTGCAGTGAGTCCTGGGTTCCTCCTGGTGCACAACAATGCCCGGCCTCATATGGGGAGAGTATGCAGGCAGTTCTAGAGGATGAAGGAATTGATACCATTGAATGGCCCCCACGCTCACCTGACCTAAATCCAATAGAACACCTCTGGGATATCATGTTTCTGTCCATCCAATGCCGCCAGGTTGCACCTCAGGCTGTCCAGGAGCTCAGTGATGCCCTGGTCCAGATCTGGGAGGAAATCCCCCAGGACACCATCTGTGGTCTCATTAAGAGCCTCCCCCGACATTGTCAGGCATGCATACAAGCATGTGGGGGCCATACAAATTACTGAGGACCATTCTGAGTTGCTGCCATGAAATTTCAGCAGAATGGACTTGCCTGCTGCATCATTTTTTTACTTTGATTTTCAGGGTGTTTTTGAATTCAGTGCTCTGTAGGTCGATCATTTCCATCAAACGATGGGGCGTCCTTACGTTCCTAACACATTACCCTGTCCATATCAGTATAGAGATCCAGCAGGAGAGTTTTCACCATTTGAGATCTGATGGGTTTTCAAAGTGTTTCTTTAATTTTGTTTAGCAGTGTATATATTGTGTCTATTGTTTTTCTGTAAAAGGGGGTCCTAGTCTTAAGGAGTGACAAGGGTCCTCAGAAATCAGTAGGTACACAGCTATATTGTGAAGTACGCTCTGTCCTTTAAGGCAGTATGCAGCCAATCCATCACAAAGTTCCTTCTTCTTCTAGGTACATCTATTCAATATGTTGGAAGTAATTGTTGGATTGCTCCTCCTCCTGATATTCGTGTGAGTATTGACATTCTAAGTCTGATTTTCTCTGCAACTAATCATATTCGAGGCAATGCTATAGTGTGACAAAATAAATAGTGGTGTGAACCTCCTGCACTACTAGCAGTGCACCGAAATAAAAATTCTATTGCTGAAACCAAAAATTCAGAATGCACTTTACTCTTTATGTCTGGAGGAAAAGAAATTTAATCTCCAAATACGGAAAGGTTTCTTCACAGTAAGAGCTGTGAAAATGTGGAATAGATTCCCTCAAGAGTTGGTTCTGGCCAGCTCAGTGGATTTTTTTTTTTAAAAAAGTCCTGGATTTTTTCTTGGATACACAATATATAACTGGATATAACATTTATAGGTAAAGTTGATCCAGGGAATATCCGATTGCCTCTCGGGGGATCAGGAAGGAATTTTTTCCCCTGCAGGAGCAAATTGGATCATGCTTTTCTGTTGTTGTTTTTTTGCCTTCCTCTGGATCAACTGTGGGTGTAGGATTATAACTTGCATTGAAGTCTATGGGAAGCAACTTTGAGTAAAGTCTATAGATCACAATTTTGCATTAAAGTCTATGGGACGCTGTGACGGACTCAGGATCATTGTCACCAATAGGACTGGCCAATCTGAAGCCGCGATGTCACATGCGTAACAATGCCACACCCAGCCGCACCCTGCACAGCGATTTTCCAGCTAATGGACCACAATCGATGCACCGGCAGCCTAAGCGATTGTTACTGGGTCAGGTTAATTACACAATTAATCCTTCACACTGCCACCACCTCTTTTTTGTACAGAGAAAGAGGAAACTCAGCGATATCCACAATAACACTATAATGGTTGAGGTAATGTCTGTATAACACGGTCAATGCAGGCCGGTTATACAGAGGGTTAAACAAACACAGTAGCGTTCTTTTTAGAGGCAGGAATTCGTAAATTGCAATTAAGAGCTATAGAAACAGTTCAACACTTTCAGAAGGAAAGATTTATTACTGAAAAGTCAAAAAGGGGTGCAATAAAAATATTTACAGAACAAAGATGTAACCAATATATATATAAATATACAGAAAACAACAGCACAGCAAAGAGATAACAGAGAGAGGTTAAAAGGTTAGGGTACTTGCCGAAGTCCTGGGTTAGCAGATCAAATTTCAGAGCGAAAGGGTACTGGTCTCCCCAGGTGGTATTGATGTTAAATGGGAGAATTCTTCAACTTCACTTCCTTAGGCCTGACAGCCCAATTTGTAGTTCCCCAGCAGGGAGTGTCTCTGAAGTCAAGGACCAATACCCTGTTTAGGGTATGGAGGTCTGTGCGGAGGCCTAAACTAGAGCCAAAATCTCATCTAGTTCATATTTTGGCTCATAACTTTTCCTATGCACAAGTGACACTCCACCCACGGGTAGATTATTATGCAGACACGTCTGAGGATTGATTAGATATGAAATATGAAATTATACACCGAACAGTTCACGAGATCTACCTTTCGGCTTTCCTATATATTCGAGACAAGTTGAGTGACCTATCAAACTGTTCGCCTCCTCTTGGCCAATCTGACGATATGCCTGGTTTTTATGTAAGTCTCTCATATTCCAAGATATGAGACATAGGGGAAAAATGGATTTTTAAAAAGGTTATCTGGTGTGCTTCCTTGGAATGTCTTTTGAACTCCTGGGAAGGCTGCGTTATCTTTTTACGAGGTGCTAAATTGTACAGGTTCTTTGGACACATAGCCCCCCTGCTGGGCTCTGGCCTGTGACACTTTTAACACACACACTCTGCCATATATCACTGTGCCTCTCAGAGAGGGAGGGGAGAAAATGGAGATTTTTAGCAAAATGGAAGCTGCGTCCTGCCTCTGGTGCGCACGTTCGTGACAGACGCAAGTTTATATTAAAGTCTTTGGGAGTCGGCTTTGCATTAAAGTCTATGGGACATGACTTTGCCTTAAAGTCACTAGGGGGTATTTTTGCATTGAAGTCACTAGGGGGCATTTTTGCATTGAAGACTATGAGACACAGCATTCCATTATCGGCACTTTTTTTAATCGGTAAAATGGCGATAATCCTATTTTTGGCCAATAATTTTTGGTGACCAGTATATTGGTGCATCCCTTTGCATTACCAATATGTGAAAATCAGCTTAATGCTTTTAACATAAAGTACTTACAACAATGTATGATGATATAGTAACTTCCAGCTGCTGCTAAAACACCAATCTGTGTTCCCACAATTACAGTAAATGTAAATCATAAAAAAGTGTATCATATAGAATCCAGATTTGAAAAAAACTTCACCTAAGCATTTGAAACTCCAATAAAACCAAATGAAACAATAAAGTTCATAATTCAGTCCTTTCAAAATATTTCTTCAAATATATGATCTGTAATTCATCCGTGTGTATGTTATATCCCACACCATTGTGCATCACACAAATAGTATCTGTGTTCAGAACACCACGTGCTCCCTCCAGGCTCCCAGAACTCTCACCTCCAGTTAAAATAAGCCAGCATGTGTGATCAAATCCTGCACCACTTTCAGCCTCCATCCTTAGGGTTCTCCCTTGGAATACCAATTCACATCTCCAAGAAATGTATAAAGTGCTGTGCCTTTAAGATGTTATAAATATTCATGCGGCCATGATTAGGGCTCTCAACAAAACTAGCACAGAGGGCTCCCATAGTGTAGTAATACCATAAAGCCAAATTCATGAAAGAATTGCAGTTACACAATTTATTGTATAAAAAACATCATAAAACCATGTATGGAAGCTAGGTTCCTTGTACGTCACTTGTGGTCTGTGCTGTCACCATTTATGCCCTACGCGTTACATCACAGTCACTCGACTTCATGAGGGGGAAGTGGCAGGTGAACACTGCATCTATAAATACACCATTAGATCTTAATGGGATAGTGGACATTTTGTTGAAGCCCATGTATTTGCATGGCTCATTGGACATTTTCCCTGTGTTACCAGTGTTGGCTATGTTGACAAAGATTTTATGTCGGTCATGTTCCCTTTTTAATATCCGCCTGTCATAATTGTCACGATCGCCGGATTGCCGCCACCAACATGCGACAATCGCACAACCGCGACCACCAATACATCACAATCGCGGCGTCAAACCCCGGACCTTCTCACCAAACTCGTGACCGAAGGACCGGCCCATCTAAACCCGCGGTGTGACGCGTGTAACAAGGCCACACCCAGCTGCACCCTACACAGCGATTGTCCAGCTAATGGACTACAATTGGTGCATGCAGCCTGAATGTGCTTGTTACTGGGTCGGGTTAATTACGCAACTAACCCTCTACCTGCCACCACCACTTTTGTCGGAGAATAAGAAACTCCCTTTATCAAATATACACGATAATGATTGAAATAATGATCTATACAACACGGTCCTCAGGCCCGTTATACAGAGATTATAACAAACAGTAGCATCTCTTCAAAGGCAGGAATTCGTGAATTGCAAGTAAGCGCTTAGGAGCAGTTTAACACTTTCAGAAAGAGAGATTTATTACTAAGAGTCAAACAGGTGCAATAAAATATTTACAAAAAGATGTAACTAAGATATATATATATACTTATACAGGAAACAGCATAGCCCAGCAAAGAGATAACAGAGAGAAGTTAAAGGGTTAAGTTACTTGCCGTTTTCAGCCTTAAGGTAATCAGATCCAAGTTGCAGAGCGGGAAGGATATTTGATCTCCTTCTGTTACGATGTTAAAATTGGGAGATGTGTTTAGCTTAGCTTTTTAGGCTTGCCAGCCTGTCTTTTAAAGTCCCCCTGCAAGGTGGGGTGGCTCTGAGTACTGGTCAATACCCTGTTTTGGGAGGGATGTCGGGCGGACTCTGAATTAAAACCAACAGCTTCATAATCCATGATATGAAACATAGGTGACAACTGGATCTTTTAAAACTGTTATCCACTTTGTGCTTCTGGGGAATGCCTTGAACTCTTGAGAAGGCCCTGTTATCTTTCCCCGAGGTGCGAAGTTACACAGGTTTTGGGACAGAGAGTCTGCTGTCTCTATGGGGGGGCTTTGTAGTTCTGAGCCCCCCTGCTGTTCCAGCCTGGCAGCAACTTTTAACACTTACACATCTGTCCCTGTGCCTCTCAGGAAGGGAGGGGGTAGGGAATGAAGGATTGAGGAATACTTCCAATAAAAAAGGGGAACTCCGCGTCCATCTCTAATAAGCAAGTTTGCTACAATAATAATTACATATAACAGCCATATTTAATGGGATGAAAACAAGAAGGTCACGATGCTAGAACAATAAACTGCTACCTGCCTATATTCTAAACAGAGACTAGTGCAGGGATAAATGTACCAGCTGCTAAATATATTGATACATAGGTATTACAAAACCAGAACACAATAGAATTAACCATAAAAACTAACTCCTATGCTCTACCCATATACAAAATATATATAAAAATTATATTGTATATAAAAAATGCAAAATACATAAAATATCATATAAAAACTTTAAAACGTTTAAAATCAAATCTAAAACATATACCAAAAAAATATATATGAATAAAATGTACAAGTCAATCATGCTAAATGTGTAAATTAATATTTATTATTACTATAATAAATGTAATTAAAATCATAGTAAATGTCAATGTGGAACGATAGCCTGATGTACAGTAGATGGGTTTATATGAGCCTGTATGCTAACAATTTAATTTAATAATAACTTATGAAGCAGTTGAGTTGAAATTATACATTCAGTCCATGTGATCTAAGAGTATTGAAGGTGAAGATCCATTTTGATTCTTGTTGGCTAAGCATTCTGATCTTATGACTTCCTTGCCAGTTTTTCTTAACTCTCAATCTCCCCAAACTGGGAGATGGATCCTTATTGTGAAATCTGGTAAAGTGTTTGGATAGGTTATGTGTGTTGTATCCTTTTTATAATTATCTGTATATGTTCTTTGATTCTGACTTTCAAGGGCCTTTTGGTTCTGTCCACATATTGGTAAACCACATGCACATCCCAGAATATAAACCATTTCTTTAGTATGGCAGACAATTATTAATTGGATACATCATTCCTGTACTGGTGGACATGAATTCTGTTTTTTTGATATTGTAATTGATTGTTAATTGATATTATAATGTTAAAATAAAAATGATATACAGGCAGCACCAGTAAACATAAAACATAAAATATCATGCAAAATCAATGCTGCGCCAATGGTACCTCAATATTGCATATGAACTATAACAGGCAATTTCTTGCATGTGCCCTGTGTCGCAAACGCGCGAATCCGAGATGGACGCGGTTTAGCCATTTTGGTTTCAGACTCCATCTTGCTAAGGGTATCCATTTCTCTTCTACCCCTCCCTCTCACTGAGAGGGACATTTTGGCCAGTGTGTGTGTGTACTGTTTATGGGTCACTGGCCGGCCAAGCTAGGTGCCGAGCAGTCTGTGAAGCTGTACCCTTTATCACCTAGGCAAGATAAGGCCAGTGTTCCCAAGAGAGCTGGAGTCCCACTGTCCTGAGAACCTGTGTAATTTCAGCCTCGAAAAAAGAGATAAGGCAGCTTTCCCAGGGATTGAAAAAGGTTTTAGCCTCATAAAACCTAGCAGCATAGGTGACAGAATTAAATGAACACTCCTCAAATCAATTTTTATCCTATGTCTCATATCTTGGAATATGGAAGACTTACACAAAAACCGAGCACCTCGTCAGATGGCCAATGAGCAGATGAACAGTTTGACGGGTCACTCATTTATCTCGGGCCATCAGGGAAGCCGGAACATAGAACTCACGAACCGTGCCACATATAATTTCATAATTCATATCTAAATAATCCTCAGGCTTATCTGCATGATAATATACCCGCGGGAGGACTGTCGCTTGTGCAGATGGAAAGTTATAGACCAGAATATGAATTAGGAAAGATGTTGGTTCCAGTTTAGGGTTCCACCTGACGATCCCTCCCTAAACAGGGGATTGTTCTTTCACTTCAGAACCACCCCCTGCTGGGAAAATTTAAAACAGGCTCCCAAGCCTAAGGAAGTTAAGTTAAAGACATCTCCCATTCTTAACATCAATATACCACCTGGGGAGACCTGTGCCTTTCCCTCTGAAACATAATCTGCTTCCATTCAAGGCTTAAATGGCAAGTAACTTAACCCTTTAACTTCTCCCTGTTATCTCTTTGCTGTGCTGTGCTGTTTTATATATATGTATATATATATATCTTAGTTATATCTCCTCTGTAAATATTTTTATTGCACCTGTTTGACCCTTTTAGTAATAAATCTTCCTTTCTGAAAGTGTTGAACTGTTTCTATAGCCCTTAATTGCAATTTACGAATTCCTGCCTTTGAAGAGACGCTACTGTTTGTTTAAACCTCTGTATAACCGGCCTGCGGACCATTTTATACAGACGATTATTTTAATCATTATAGTGTTATAACTGATAATGCGAGTTTCCTCTTTCTCTGTACAAAAAGGAGGTGGTGGCAGTGTAAAGGGGGTTAATTGCATAATTAACCTGACCCAGTAACAATCACTCAGGTCGCAGATACATAGATTGTAGTCCATTAGCTGGAAAATCTTTGTGCAGGGTGCGGCTGGGCGTGGTATTTGTTACGCACGTCACATCACGGTTTGGATCGGCCAGTCCTTCGGTCACGAGTTTGGTAAGAAGGTCTGGGGTCTGACGCCGCGATCATGACATATTGTTGGCAGCGTACGTGGGATAATTGCATTAAGAGCTTCAGTGCAGTGTTAAAAATTGGCTCTGCACTGAAGGATTGTAACCTTTGTGGAAACAGTCCTTAGAAATAAGCGGTGCATATTTTTTTATATATATATATATATATATAGAGAGAGACATATAGCAACAGCTCCTTCCTTTTCCTACTTTCTATTCTATCTTTGCTTGCAATCATGCCTGGTGAAGCAGAATACAAGAAAATGAGCAAAGGTCATTTGAGTGCGGAATGTGCCTCACGAGGATTGGACATCGGTCGCAAAAATGGTGAAGATTTGATTAGTGATCTATTGGAGTATGATATCCGAGCAGATCAGAACTCAGGGAACTTGAACATGAAGAGGTTCCCGCTACCCACATTCCCAGTGACTCAGAGACGGCCTCGCAGGATGGGCAAACAGAGACTGACAGTGGAAGTGGTATCGTCACACCACCGCCTGAGCGGGCCAGCAGAGTGTCTGTAACCAGCAGAGAATCTCCTCAGATGCAGGAAGCCCTGAAACACCTCATGGAGACAGATCTTGAGGCATACCTGCGGTTCCTTGAACGCCAGGCTGACAGAGAAACTGCAGAACGCCGAGCAGTGGCTGACAGAGAAACTGCGGAACGCCAAGCAGCGGCTGACAGAGAGGAGCGCCAGGCGCAGAGGGAAGCTGATCGTTGGCACGAGTGGAATAAGCCACACTTCACTTAATAGTGGCAAAATTAACATTGTATCCAGTATATAAATTTTGCCACTGTTAATTTTGCCACTATTAAGTGAAGTGTGGTTTATTCCACACCGCTGTGAGTGGTTAATTCAAAGCCGCGATGCAGAGTGCGGGCGGTATATCTCGGGCTGACCTGACGTCTGCATTCAGACTGCCCCGTGAGGACGTCGTGGTGACGAAATGCGTAGGGCGTGGCCAGCTGAATGCAGACGTTGTGACACTTCTCCTGTGTCTGTCGGAGATGATCTGCGGTGAGCGGTGCAAGTGAAATTATACCCATGCTTGTGATGCTGGTGTCGGCTTAGACACCTTGTTTGAGAGAGAGGTGTGGAGAGCTATTTCATGATTATCTGGAATCAATCTGTAACAGAGTGGTGTTTTTTCATCCTAAAAGAGCCAATACTGCAGAATATTGCACCCTATATCTGGATTTGGAATACCCATCGCTCCCAGAGCAATAGCGCTGTTGCTGGTCTATGAATTGATCAGCATATAGCTCTAGTGAGTCACCCAACTTTATTTGGTGGTGGATTGCACATGGTGGTTTAAAATTTACATTTTGGGACTTTGGACTTTCACATATTGATTAATTGAACACTTGATTTATTTAATTATTTATTTTGTGAAATGTTTTGTTTGATTTTATATTGATTTATGCACAGTTTATTGGAGTTTTTTTGTCTTCAGCGCATTCCTATAGTTGAATTTATTTTGACCAAGATTATATTTTAATTTTTGGGTTTGGAGTTGCTGCTATATTAAGTAAGGGTGTGGCGCTTTTCTAAACAACATTCTACCTATTGACACATACTTACTGTCATTTGAAAAAACGTGCCGTCAGTACCATGTGCTCCCAACTCAATGGGCTCGTTACCTGACACCAGGGCTACGAGGCAAGGCCCTGGACGCAGTTGTTGAATTGCCAGAGGGGCAGGACAATGATTACGAACTTTTAAAAGATGCCATCATCCGGAAGTACCAGATGATTCCGGAAGTGTACCTCAAGCGGTTCAGGTCCATGCAGAAGGGACCTGAGGACTCTTACACGGATGTGGTGAGTTGCTTATGCACCACATTCCGACAGTGGACTAAGGGACTGAAAGCTGACTCCTACGAGTCTTTGGAAGGTCTCATGATACGAGATCAACTTTTGCACATTTGCCCGGCAGACGTCAGACAGTTCTTCTTGGAGAGAGAGCCAGCATCTACTAAAGCTGCAGCAGATCTGGCAGATACCTTCGTCCACACGCGGGTGTCTGACCCTCGCAAGGCTCCTCCAAACGGCTGGAAAGGGGGGAAATCACCCTTAGCAACCTCTCCTACATCGGTGAGTCAAGCTTCTCCTCCGCCCACACCTGCAGCCCCTGGAGCCAAGCCATTCCTGACTGACAACCGCAGATGTTTCACCTTTTGGAAAAGCAGACATCTCAGGACGCAGTGTCCTGAGCAGAAGCAGATGACATCATCTGGCCAGCCGGCCAGCAACTCTTCTTCTGTGCTGTTCATTCGCAGGAAGATGCGGGTAACCCCCGCCAACTTGCAGCAAGTCACCATGGGCAACCGGTCCATAACTGGTTTCCGGGACACCGGGGCAGAAGTCACCTTGATCCGTCCAGAGCTAATTGAGCCAAGGAACCTTATCCCAGGATAGTTCGTTACCCTCACCGGAGTTGGAGGGACCCGTTCACGCATACCCTGTGCAAAGGTATTCCTAGATTGGGGTGCGGGAAGGGGGATGCAGGAGGTGGTGGTCTCGGAGGAAATTCCCACACTTGTTTTGTTGGGTGCTGACCTAGGCACTCTTGTTTCTTATTATGCCCCTGCCGAGAATACCCGGAAGGGCCCCCTGGAACTCTCTGGACATGCCAAGGTACTGTGAGCAGATATTTGAGTAATGTCTGGGCCACCTGTGAATGGACAGAGGGAGGGGGCTGGGAAGGGAGTGGGGCTACAGGATTCTCCATTAGCTGGAGAACGAGAAGAAATCCCCTTGCCTGGGGAGGTATTGAACTCATGTGTCATTGATATTCTAAACGTGACTGTTGAGCATGGTAATGATGACAATGGGGATAATAATGTCAGCAACTTTGATGGTAATGTCAGTAATGTCACTGATAATGTCACTAATGTTGATGAGAATATTGGTAGTGCTAACGATGATTATGATATTCATGATGAAACAAATGAGGCATGTTCAGTGTTGGGGGTCACCTACAACGCTGTGAAGGGGGCAAAGATACAATCTCTGGGGGCTGAGCAAAGGGAGGGTCTGGATAGGCCTGTCCCTTGCCCAGGCTCAAAAGATTATGCCTTGATAAGTGCCCAACCGTTGGCCTTGCATAGGACTGGGCAGCCGGCTGAGACTTGTAGTTCCACACATCAGGCAGCACTGAAAAGCGATTCCCAAAGGAACATCAGAGGTCAGCTAGCTGTGAGTTGCCCTGCTAAGGCGGGTACACAACAGCCGACTGGGACTTGTAGTTCCACGCATCAGGCAGCACTGAAAAGCAATTCCCAAAGGAACTTCAGAGGTCAGCTAGCTGTGAGTTGGCCTGCTAAGGAGGGTACACAACAGCCGGCTGGGACTTGTAGTTCCACGCATCAGGCAGCACTGAAAAGCGATTCCCAAAAGTAACTTCAGCGGTCAGCTAGCTCTGGGTTGCCGCACTGAGGAGGGTAAACAGCATCCGTCTGGGACTTGTAGTCCCACGCATAAGGCGGCCCTGCCTATGGAAGATGGTGTCTGGACTCAGGAGGTGCAGGCTGAATGGGCCAAAGAGACCGACACAATGACGCAGTCAGGAATCCAGGGGTCAGCCAGAGTCTGGTCATCCCTGGTAGTCTCGATCCCCAAACAGAATCAGATGACCAGGCTTTCTGAGGACCTTGGAAAACTGAGCACCAGCCTTGTGGTTGTGGCCTTCCCCATGCCCAGGAGCCATGAGGTCATGGAGCATCTGGAGGGTGCCCGCTGTTTTACCATCATAGACCTGAGCCAGGGGTATGGGCCACCTTCTCTAACCCAGCAGGCTCAAGACGAGCCAGCCTTCACTAACCCATGTGGCTTGCCTGAATCCACGGGAGAGCTTGTTGGGGTTGAGAACACACCAACCGCCTCTCCAGGGGTCAGGAATGACCTGCAATGCGAAGTGGAACTGAGTGCAGTTGCCCACTTTAGGGGCCTTGCGGTGTTCGGCCCTGTCTGGGAAGAGCAACTCGGGCCCTTGTCACTAGTCAGTAACCAACTGCCCATGCCTAGTCTGACAGTAGAGAAGGGTAACTGTCAGAGAGGCATGTCAGTGGTTCAGTTGTGGAACACACTGGTAGGAAGAGACCCCCAGAGGCCTGGGCATGGGGAGACTGAGGCAGTTGTGGCCTGGTCTGCTCCCCAGGCCAAAAAACAAGTGACATCAGTTGTGGGCACCGCTGGCTACAGTAGGACGCCTGGGTGCAACTATCATGGCCCAGCTGGCCCTGTGACTGACCTAGCAGACAGGAAACTGGAGGAACTGGTGTTCTGGATGCTAGCAGGTAACGAGGACTGTCCATCTTGGATGAGGGTACCTGTGGACACCACTGGGAGGCGAGTTCCAGAATTCACCTGTCCGGTTCCAGTGCACACAGGCGCTACTGCCTTCAGGCCAGATGTACTCCTAGGCCTGAGGAAGAAGGTGGGAGAGGGAAATTTCTTTCTCTACCTCGACAAGAAGCTACATATTAATATGTTAGCAGGTGACACCCCTCGGCTGAAGTGCTTTGGGAACAGGTGGGCACCCCGGAAGTGGCCACGGCATTCGGACAGCCACAGCCGACTGGTGCCCACCCGTGACCACCCACTTGGTCGGCACAGCAGTGTTCCCGGGGAGAACAGATTCCTGTTCAGACGGACCTTGGTTCTCCCGCAGTGCAGCGGTACCAGGTCGACCCACGGTGAACCTCTGGGCAGAGGTCGGTTGCGTCAGGAGGGAACTTGTAGTTCCCTCCCATGCAACTACCTGAGGGGGAGGTGTCGCAAATGCACGTATCCGAGATGGCCGCGGTTCAGCCATTTTGGTTTCAGACTCCATCTTGCTAAGGGTATCCATTTCTCTCCTACCCCTCCCTCTCACTAAGAGGGACATTTTGGCCAGTGTGTGTGTGTGTGTGTGTACTGTTTATGGGTCACTGGCCTGCTAAGCTAGGTGCCGAGCGGTCTGTGAAGCTGTAATCTTTATCACCTAGGCAAGATAAGACCAGTGTTCTCAAGAGAGCTGGAGTCCCACTGTCCTGAGAACCTGTGTAATTTCACACCTCGAAAAAAGAGATAAGGCAGCTTTCCCAGGGATTGAAAGAGGTTTTAGCCTCATAAAACCTAGCAGCGTAGGTGAGAGAATTAAGTGAACACTCCTCAAATCAATTTTTATCCTATGTCTCATATCTTGGAATATGGAAGACTTACACAAAAACCGGGCACCTCGTCAGATGGCCAATTAGCAGACGAACAGTTTGATGGGTCACTCATTTATCTCGGGCCATCAGGGAAGCATAGAACTCGCGAACCGTGCCATATAATTTCATAATTCATATCTAAATAATCCTGCATGATAATATACCCGTGGGAGGACTATCGCTTGTGCAGATGCAAAGTTATAGACCAGAATATGAATTAGAAAAGATGTTGGTTCCAGTTTAGGGTTCCACCTGACGATCCCTCCCTAAACAGGGGATTGTTCTTTCACTTCAGAACCACCCCCTGCTGGGAAACTTTAAAACAGGCTGCCAAGCCTAAGGAAGTTAAGTTAAAGACATCTCCCATTCTTAACATCAATATAGCACCTGGCCTTTCGCTCTGAAACGTAATCTGCTTCCATTCAAGGCTTAAATGGCAAGTAACTTAACCCTTTAACTTCTCCCTGTTATCTCTTTGCTGTGCTGTTTTCTGTGTATATATATATATATATATATATATATATATATATCTTAGTTACATCTTCTCTGTAAATATTTGTATTGCACCTGTTTGACCCTTTTATTAATAAATCTTCCTTTCTGAAAGTGTTGAACTGTTTCTATAGCCCTTAATTGCAATTTACAAATTCCTGCCTTTGAAGAGACGCTACTGTTTGTTTAAACCTCTGTATAACCGGCCTGCGGACCGTTTTATACAGACGATTATTTTAATCATTATAGTGTTATAACTGATAACGCGAGTTTCCTCTTTCTCTATACAAAAAGAAGGTGCTGGCAGTGTAAAGGGGGTTAATTGCGTAATTAACCTGACCCAGTAACAATCGCTCAGGTCACAGGTACATAGATAGTAGTCGATTAGCTGGAAAATCTTTGTGCAGGGTGCGGCTGGGCGTGGTATTTGTTACGCATGTCACATCGCGGTTTGGATTGGCCAGTCCTTCGGTCACGAGTTTGGTGAGAAGGTCTGGGGTCTGACGCCGTGATCGTGACACCCTGCATTAAAAAAAAGGTATGGTTTTTGGTTTGCTGGCAGCCCATTTAAAATTGACGTATATTGAAGCATGTATGGCCTTTGACCTCCTTCACACGGGTTGTGCGTAACTGTAGGCCCGTGGGTAGCACAGGTGTTTCACGCATACTCATACAGGCAGTCCCATTCATGTCAATTGGGATGCAGCAGCTCCAGAATCTGTGTGGGGCCTTGCACCCACAAATATGTCACATTGGGAGCAGTGGCTGTGTCTATGCATCCACTGCATCTCAAATGATAGCAATGTGACTGCCTGACCAGGGATACAAGGAACGTGGTCCTCCACGGGCCCATGGTTACTTATGCCTCATGTGAATGAGACCTAATTCAACACAACCAGGCTGATGACACCATTTTCTCTGTTACGGTTGTAGACTGTAGAACAAATACAATGGTGTCCTTATTCCACTCCAAGGCTGTTCACTGGAAAGTGTTATCTTCACAAGGGAATCCTGCCACTGCTGTGGTTGATCCCTTGAACAAATGGCTTCTGTGATGGGTCACAGTTGTGATAGGCAGCTGGAGTTTTCATTTCCATCTTTGGCACGGTCAGATATACAGAAGCCACTTTGGTTAAAGTGCTGGACTGTGGAACGCATGTCTAAGAAATGTCTGACCTGCATGGCTTTTGAGGGACATTGTCTCTTCTAAATTAACTCTGGATGCCATTATCAAGTGCCCTACTGGTGGCAAGAGTACCTTCTTCCTCAGAGGAAGAAGCAAGAAGAACAGATTGTCCTTCCTTCCTTCCTGTTTCTTTCAGAAATAATGATTCTCTTTTTGTCATCCTGGATTATCCCCATAAGACTGGTTTCTCATTCCACTTTCTTTTGGCGGCTCAGACAGATCAACATCATAAGGATCAAGTTCCTGTCAAGGCACTCTCTACTGTTTATTATTATTATTATTATTATACAGTATTTATAAAGCGCCAATAGTTCGCTCAGCGCTGTACATTACAATGGGGGACAGAACATGTGACAGAACAACAACAATACAATGCAAAACATGAGGGGATCGAGGGCCCTGCTCTTTCGAGCTTACAATCCAAGAGGGAGGGGATGGTGGCACAGGAGGAGATAGCTGTGGGGGATGGGGTGGTAGGAAGAGTGGAGGAGGTTGGCAAGTTAGCAGGGGGTGGGGTAGGCTTCCATGAAGAGGTGGGTTTTCAGGGTGCGCCTAAAGGAGAGGAGAGTAGGTGATAATCTGATGGGTTGGGGCAGGGAGTTCCAGAGGATGGGTGACACCCTGGAGAAGTCCTGGAGGCGGGCATGGGAGGAGGAGACCAGGGAACTAGAGAGAAGGAGGTCTTGTGAGGAGCGGAGTGTGCGTGTTGGGTGGTACTTGGATATTAGGTCAGTGATGTAGTTCAGGGCAGTATGGTGGACGGCTTTGTACGTCAGTGTTAGGATTTTGAATTTGATCCGTTGCGCAATCGGAAGCCAGTGGAGGGATTGGCAGAGGGGGGTGGCGGAAATGGAGCGGTTGGAAAGGTGAATGAGTCTGGCAGCCGTATTCAGGATCGACTGAAGCGGGGATAGCCAGCGGTGAGGCAGGCCAGTAAGGAGGGAGTTGCAGTAATCGAGTCGTGATATGATGAGGGAGTGGATGAGCTGTTTAGTGGTTTCTGGGGTTAGGAACGTGCGGATTTTGGCGATGTTGCCGAGGTGGAGTCTGCACGAGCTTGTTAAAGATTGGACTTGGGGCTGGAAGGATAGGTTGGAGTCCAGAATGACACCAAGTACTCTGGCCTGCGGGGCAGGTTTGATGGTGTCGTTGTTGGATGTGATGGAGAAGTCAATGGGGGGTGGTGTCCGGGCTGGGGGGAAGACAAGAAACTTGGTTTTGGAGAGGTTCAGTTTAAGGAAGTAGAGCGACATCCAGTCTGATATGTCGCTCAGTAGGTGTGTGATTCGGGCGGAGACTGAGGTGGTGAGGTGGGGGGTTGAGAGATAGATTTGTGTGTCGTCGGCATATAGGTGGTAGTTGAAGCCGTGAGAGTGTATGAGTTGGCCAAGGGAGGAGGTGTAGATGGAAAAGAGAAGGGGCCCGAGGACGGAGCCTTGAGGGACCCCAACAGAGAGGGGGAGTGAGGGGGAGGTGGTAGCATTATAGGTAACGCTGGAAGAGCGTTGTGACAGGTAGGATGAGAGCCAGGAGAGAGCAGAATCTCTGAGGCCAAGGGAGTGTAGTTTTTTGAGGAGGAGGGGGTGGTCGACTGTGTTGAAGGCCGCAGAGAGGCCTGTTTACCTGTTTACCTGATTTGCAAGGCTGCCACCTAATCTTCTGTTGACGCATTCTCTAACTTCTACCAGGTGGATTTGGCTGCCTCATCTGAAGCCAGTTCATGGCATAGGATCCTTCAGAAGGATCTCTGAGCTGCCTCTCAATCTGTTGATTTTTCTGGGGCCTTTTAGCTTTTGTTTTCTTTAATTGCCCACCCCTCAGTTGGACTGCATTTCATTGTACCGAAGATGAAAGACTTCAATTGTCCCTCCAATGGAGAAGAAAGAAGGATTTTTGCACTTGAAATAAAATTATTTTCTTGGAGTCCATTGAGGGACACAGATCCCACTCCCCTGTGTTAATGATTGCGCTATCTGAGCTGCTTTGATACACTGAGGCACAGCGGGTAGAAAGGGTTATCTTGGGCTAGCCTACAGTTTTTTGTTTGCCAGTGTCCAATCCTCCTACGTGGCAGTATATCCTAAAATTGATAGACTTCCTGTGTCCCTCAATATAATCCAAGAAAATTATTTTATGGCAAATACAAAATTACCATTTTTTTCCCAAATACCTAGGTAGGTACCTTCCCTTTTTGCACATACTTTTTAGCAGGTGATATTTACAGAGGGAGGAGGTCTGGACATTAAGATCTCATTTACACTTGCTTCAACTTTAACACACATCAAAGCACCTACTGCTTCAACATGCTTTGTTTGATGTTTTTCATGCTTCTGTGATGCTTTACTGAAGCATGTGAAATGCCTTGCGTGTTGATTTTCTACTTGTTCCAAAGGGACCCAGAAGAACCTTGACTCAGTAGTGCCACAACTCAGCAGACCCCCAGCTCATTAGTACTCCCATTCAGCAGATCCCTAGCTTATTAGTACCCTAGTTCAGCAGATGTCCTGTTCAGTAGTACGCCCAGCTTTGAGGATGCCCACCTCAGTATTACCCCTAGCTTTGCTGTTTCTCCGCTCAACAGTAATTCCCAGATCTGTGGATCCCCTCAATAGTAACCCCCAGCAACATGTGTGTGGCGGTGCTCACCCTTTCACCGCACTCTTCCAGGGATCAGTGTACGGATCGGAAATGGGGCGGGCGGAGTGGAGGACCACACAGGAAACCTTGTGGCTCCCTGGACTCTAGCCCGGGCCGTATTAGTCCAGTCTCTAACCCTGGATGTTGTGATTCCCATTGTTACTGAAAAAGCAGCTATATGCTGCGAAACATGTAGAAATACATCACCTGTGAAAAGCCTTCTCGTGCATCGTTGCAGCATTTATTCTATGGCATCTGCTGATATATCAAGTAAAATGTTTGTGATAAATCATTTATGAATATCTAACGCATGGATATGGCTTTACAGTTTATATGGGAATCCACGTAAACGTGATTGACTTCATGTTGTTTTTAATAGAAAATATCTTTTTGTATTAAAAAGTGTTGTTTTGATTTTAAATATATAAGGGGTGCGGCGCTCAAGCAACAATCAAAACAATAAAGTATAATAAAATATGATAAAATATAGATAAAAACTAGATAAAATCCATAAAGTGACTTGTGACAAAGTGCCAACATATAAAAAGTGACTTCAGTGATGTCATATGTTACTATGAAAGTGACTCCTGGTGATCACTAATGATGAAAATAAATAGTCCAAATGCGAGTATGGGAGATCGAAATATCTCAAACAATAGGTGCTCTGTTCAAGTCAAATGATGAGGTGACCGGTATATATGGTAAAGCTCTGCACTCACCAGATGCACAGTTAATCTGCGCATGTAGAGACAATGCTCCTGTGGGGGACGCTCCAGGCTCCCGTAATAGATCGGTCTGGTCACTTATTCCTCTTACTTCTCTCCTCAGCTGGTAGTATGGCCTTACTTCCTCCTTACCAGGGCTCTGTGGGGTGTTGATGACTCACAAAGAGCCCAGAAAAAAGGAGGCCAATAGTGTAATACTGTTTGAGGGGTTTTTATAAATCTTAGGGACTATGCATAGTACAGGTAATCTAGGAGCTGTGGGGCACAAAAACTCTTTTTCTTTTCTTTTTTGTTTAGAATGTGATCATGATATCCTCTGGAGATAAGTGTCTTCAGTGATTTTTTATATTGTACTAGGGGGTTTTTACTCAACAAATGATAAGTTTCATTATCACTGAGTATAATATATACTTCCCGTATGTAATCACTCTTGTCCATCACCACAACACCCCCTCCTTTATCCGCTGGGCGAATTACCTTCTTTATCCTTTTTATCAAGGAGGGACTTAATTGCTTCTCTGGAGCGGTCATGATTGTTATGCACTCTCATGCCTGTCAGATCCCTGAGTACAGTTTCTTTAAAAACATTTATATAATTTAGGGATTGAGGAGGAGGGTTAAATAATGAAGCATTCTTCAAGGTAGAGTAGAGTGCATTGTTTGGGGTATTGCGTTCTATAGGGTTATTATAGAAATATTTTTCCAGAGATACTTGTCGTATAAATTTATGTATGTCAACGTATGTTTGAAATTTATTAAATTTATTAATGGGTGTGAACTTGAGTCCCTTGTCTAATTAATCTCCTGGGATGATAAATTTGTACTGCTCAGATTGAAAATCCCCTTTCCCTCTACATCTTTCATTTCTTGGGGTTTGTTGACCCTCTTGCCTCCTCTCTTTCCTCTGGTTGGGCACTTCTTTTGCGCACGCGACCCTCTCCTAAAAATGGACCGGTGTTTGATTATAATGGTGTTGTTCCCCTCGATAGTGATTAGAATCTCTGTGGGGGGATGGGACATAATTGTTATTGTAGTGTTGCTGTGTTTGGGGTCTATAACCAGGATTACCCAGTTATTCGATCTATGAGGTGTTTGGGGTTTATAACCAGAATTACCCCAATTATTCGATCTGTAAGGTGTACCACCATTACTCCTGGATGGGAACATATGTTTACCATGTTTATAACTATTAGATGAGTAGTTTTTAGTATAAATAGACGCTGCTTTCAGTCACACGCTGAAGCACACCCCCTATGATTATGTGCAGTTAGCACAAAACGCGTCAGTGAAGGAGCAACAGCGTTGTGACAATACGCCGCCGGCACCACGTGGGTCCCGGCGGCCATTTTACTCATCATCACACGGTCAGTGTAACTATCTTTTTCCTTGTACTACTGCCTTTGTATGGAATAAAAGCACATATGCTCAAACAGTATTACACTATTGGCCTCCTTTTTTCTGGGCTCTTTGTGAGTCATCAACAACCCACAGAGCCCTGGTGAGGAGGAAGTAAGGCCATACTACCAGCTGAGGAGAACAGTAAGAGGAATACCTGACCAGACCAATCTATTACGGGAGCCTGGAGCGTCCCCCACAGGAGCATTGTCTCTACATGCGCAGATTAACTGTGCATCTGGTGAGTGCAGAGCTTTACCATATATACCGGTCACCTCACCATTTGACTTGAACAGAGCACCTATTGTTTGAGATATTTCGATCTCCCATACTCACATTTGGACTATTTATTTTCATCATTAGTGATCACCAGGAGTCACTTTCATAGTAACATATGACATCACTGAAGTCACTTTTTATATGTTGGCACTTTGTCACAAGTCACTTTATGGATTTTATCTAGTTTTTATCTATAGTTTATTATACTTTATTGTTTTGATTGTTGCTTGAGCACCGCACCCCTTATATATTTATGTTCTGAAAGGTTGTTTGGTATCCTTTGGTGCATTGGCTGCTCTTTTTTGATCTATAGCGCTCGCTTTTACCTTGTTTTGATTGTTTTGATTTTGTTCACCAGCACAAAGAAAATCCTATTCCCTCAAGTATTACATTTTCTCTTTTGTTCATTGACGAACACAGCTCTTCAGATTGTTGACCATAGGGTTATATCACTACCTAAAGGAGAAGGACACCAGGCAGACACAAGATACCAGGCAGAAAAGAACTCAGCACCACCTATGGGCAGTTACTTAATAATTTTAATAAATAAATAAAATCCCTCAATCCTCATACACTAAATAATGATGGATCCATTCTATTATAAAAATAATAATAAAATTAGAAATAAAAAAATAGATCCAGATATAATTATAATTGAAATGGTAAAAACCTCTCATGAATAAACTAAAAAACTCTCCACTCAAAAATATATTAAAAATTAGAAATAAAATAATTCAGATCCAGGTCTACATTTAACCCATAGGGTCTCAAGGTCCTAAGCTCGAATATCCAAAAAGTCTCATTTTGGGAGAGGGCTTTTGGTTTATCTCCACCCCTCCAGTGGGCTTCCATCCTGTCTATCCCACAAAACTTCAACGTACTCGGGTCGCAATCATGACAATCCCTAAAGTGCCTTGAGAGACAGTGATGATCCTTTTTCCCTTTTTTTATGTTAGTTATATGTTCCCCTAATCTGATATGTAGGGACCTTGACGTTCTTCCTACATACTGAAATTTATAGGAACATTCCAGTAAATATTTCACATATTTAGTGGAGCATGTAATGAATTTCTTGATTTTAAAATTTGCCCCTGTATTACTAGATGTAAATTCAGATATAGATCTCTTAGTCATATTGGTGGCCTTGCACGTAGTGCATTTTTTACAGGGGTAAAACCCTATAAAATCAAACATACAGTCATGGCCGAAATTGTTGGCACCCTTGATATTTCTCCAGGAAATCATGTATTTCTCACGAAACGTATTGCATTAACACATGTTTTGCTATACACATGTTTATTCCCTTTGTGTGTATTGGGACAAAACAAAAAAAGGGAGGAAAGAAAGCAAATTCGACATAATGTCACACAAACCTCCAAAAATGGGCTGGACAAAAGTATTGGCACCCTTTCACAACTGCGGATAAATAAGAATGTTACAAGCATGTGATGCTCCTGTAAACTCACCTGGGGCAAGTAACAGGTGTGGGCAATATAGAAATCACACCTGAAAGCAGATAAAAAGGAGAGACGTTCACTTAACCTTTGCATTGTGTGTCTGTCTGTGCCACACTAAGCATGGACAACAGAAAGAGGAGACGAGAACTGTCTGAGGACCTGAGAACCAAAATTGTGGCAAAATATCAACAATCTCAAGGTTACAAGTCCATCTCCAGAGAACTAGATTTGCCTTTGTCCACAGTGCGCAACATTATCAAGAAGTTTGCAACCCATGGCACTGTAGCTAATCTCCCTGGTCGTGGACGGATGAGGAAAATTGATGAAAGATTGCAACGCAGAATAGTCCGGATGGTGGATAAGCAGCCCCAAACATGTTCCAAAGACATTCAAGCTGTCCTGCAGGCTCAGGGAGCATCAGTGTCAGCGCGAACTATCCGTCGACATTTAAATGAAATGAAACGCTATGGCAGGAGACCCAGGAGGACCCCACTGCTGACACAGAGACATAAAAAAGCAAGACTACAGTTTGCCAAAATGTACTTGAGTAAGCCAAAAGCCTTCTGGGAAAACGTCTTGTGGACAGATGAGACCAAGATAGAGCTTTTCGGTAAAGCACATCATTCTACTGTTTACCGAAAACGGAATGAGGCCTACAAAGAACAAAACACAGTACCTACGGTAAAATATGGTGGAGGTTCAATGATGTTTTGGGGTTGTTTTGCTGCCTCTGGCACTGGGTGCCTTGACTGTGTGCAAGGCATCATGAAATCTGAGGATTACCAAAGGATTTTGGGTCGCACTGTAGGGCCCAGTGTCAGAAAGCTGGGTTTGCGTCCAAGATCCTGGGTCTTCCAGCAGGACAATGACCCCAAACATACGTCAAAAAGCACTCAGAAATGGATGGCAAAGAAGCGCTGGAGAGTTCTGAAGTGGCCAGCAATGAGCCCAGATCTAAATCCCATTGAACACCTGTGGAGAGATCTTAAAATTGCTGTTGGGAAAAGGTGTCCTTCCAATAAGAGAGACCTGGAGCTGTTTGCAAAGGAAGAGTGGTCCAAAATTCCGGGTGAGAGGTGTCAGAAGCTTATTGATGGTTATAGGAAGCGACTGATTTCAGTTATGTTTTCCAAAGGGTGTGCAACCAAATATTAAGTTAAGGGTGCCAATACTTTTGTCCAGCCCATTTTTGGGGTTTTGTGTGACATTATGTCATATTTGCTTTTCTGCCTCTGTTTTATATTTGTTCCAATACATACAAAGGGAATAAACATGTGTATAGCAAAACATGTGTTAATGCAATACTTTTTTTGTGTGAAATACTTGATTTTCAGGAAAAATATCAAGGGTGCCAACAATTTCGGCCATGACTGTATGTATTTTATTACATTTTGGAGGAGAAACAATACTTTTGACTAAAACATCCCTTAAATTGGTATTTTTCCTATAAATAAAAGAAGGCTTTTTAGGTAAAATAGGACCCAATACCGAGTCCTTCATTAATACCGGCCAGTATTTGTAAAAGACAGATTCCATCTCTTTATACTGGCAGTTATAACCGGAAATAAAGGCATATTGTGCCTTATCTAACTTTTTCTTTTTATTAGGTACTGTCACGGACTGCCAGTGCCTCTCCCATCCCCCGCCATATCCCTCCACCCCTCCCTTCCCCCTTGTACATTCCAAGGTCTGTGGGGCTTCCATGGACAGGGCTGGACCGGCCGTTGCCGAGGCAACCTAGCCGCGTCCCACATGATCTTCAAGAGACCCACACAGGAAGCAGCCCTCTCTCTGTTCCTGTCCATGCGGCTGGAATCATCTTGCTCCCAGAAAGATGCTGGGAGGCTCGGGTGAGGGGGACTGAGCCTCCCCAGCCATCCCCCCTGTGCACGCTGCAGACCCCCAAAAGGTCAGGACTGTAGCCCTCTGCAATACCCCAGGGTTGGGAGTCTCCACAGCTCTGCATGAGCCTTCTCCTCAAAGGTAACACCCCACAGCTGAGACCCTGCCAGTCTGTAAGCCTGTCTACTGGGCACCCTTGCACCCTGTCTGCTGCTGAGTGCCCTGGGAGCTGCTGCTGAGGGGCCCTGCACACTATCCGTTGCTGTGTGTCCCTGGAAGCTGTCTGCTGCTGAGTGCCCTGGGAGCTGCTGCTGAGGGACCCTGCACACTGTCCGTGGCTGCGTGTCCCTGGAGGCTGTCTGCTGCTGAGTGCCCTGGGAGCTGTTGCTGTCTGCTGATCGCTGGTTGTCCCTGGAACGCTGACCGTTGGTCGTCCCGGTCTGGAGCCGCCTGCCGCTGAGGGTCTGCCAGCTGCTTACCGTGAGTGTCCTGAACTGTCCCCGCTGTGTGCACCGACCACCCGTGTTCTGAACTGTCCCTGCTGTGTGCACCGACCACCCGTGTCCTGAACTGTCCCTGTGGTGCGCACTGACCACCCGTGTCCTGAACTGTCCCTGTGGTGCGCACTGACCACCCGTGTCCTGAACTGTTCCTGTTGTGTGCACTGACCACCTGTGTCCTGAACTGTCCCTGTGGTGCGCACTGACCACCTGTGTCCTGAACTGTCCCCGCTGTGTGCACTGACCACCTGTGTCCTGAACTGTGCCTGCTGTGTGCACCGACCACCCGTGTCCTGATGGCATGCCCGGAGTATAGCTACCTGTGGTGCCCCTGAGTGCTTGAGCCATTGCTACCCGTTGAGTCCCCGTGAACCCAATGACCCTAGAAAGCTGGGTGGGAGCTGTGCTGTGGCCAGTCTCCACAGCTAGAGTCCCGTTGAGTCCCCGAGGCCCCTGCCCAGTGGTAGGTTTCCGCCTGTTGCCCGAGACCCCTGCCCAGGGGTAGATTGCCGCCTGTTGCCCGAGCCCCTGCCCAGGGGTAGATTGCCACCTGTTGCCCGAGGCCCCTGCCCAGTGGTAGGTTGCCGCCTGTTGCCCGAGGCCCCTGCCCAGTGGTAGGTTGCCGCCTGTTGCCCGAACCGCTGCCCAGGTGTAGATTGCCGCCTGTTGCCCGAGGCCCCTGCCCAGTGGTAGGTTGCCGCCTGTTGCCCGAGGCCCCTGCCCAGTGGTAGGTTGCCGCCTGTTGCCCGAGGCCCCTGCCCAGTGGTAGGTTGCCGCCTGTTGCCCTAGGCCCCTGCCCAGGGGTAGGTTGCCGCCTGTTGCCCGAGCCCCTGCCCAGGGGTAGATTGCCGCCTGTTGCCCGAGGCCCCTGCCCAGTGGTAGGTTGCCGCCTGTTGCCTGAAACTCCTGCCCAGGGGTAGATTGCCGCCTGTTGCCCGAGGCCCCTGCCCAGTGGTAGGTTGCCGCCTGTTGCCCGAGGCCCCTGCCCAGTGGTAGGTTGCCGCCTGTTGCCCGAGGCCCCTGCCCAGTGGTATGTTGCCACCTGTTGTCCGAGGCCCAGTGGTAGTTTCCCGCCTGTTGCCCGAGACCCCTGCCCAGGGGTAGATTGCCGCCTGTTGCCCGAGGTCCCTGCCCAGTGGTAGGTTACCGCCTGTTGCCCGAGTCTCCAATCCGCTGTCCAGTCATGGAGGGAGCTCGGCTGAGGCCCCAAGCCTAGGGGGGAGACTGCCTGCCTGTCGCTGAAAACCCCCCGTGCCAGGAATCGTCCCTGGTTTGTGCACACATCACCCTCCCTGCCATTTCCCCATTGAGTGTCTGTCCTTTTGTTGCTTCAATAAAGCTTTGTGTGTTCCCCATCTTCTCCGTGTGCTCTGTCCTGCCTGCGCTTTCATTACAGGTACTCTTCTTACTTTTTTTCTCCTACATAATTTTTGCTGAAACCTAGTTTGCTCCAGCACATCAGGATCGTATCCCTTTTCCACAAATCTATTTTTTATGATCTCTGTTTGTTCTATGAATTCTTTCAATCTCGAACAATTCCTCAGAATTCTGATAAATTGTCCTTTAGGGATACCATTGATCCAGGAAGGGTGATGACAGCTACTAGTCGGGATATACCCGTTTCTATCTGTCTCTTTAAAATATGTCTTAGTAAGTAAAACCCCATTTTCTTTACCCACTTGACCTCCAGAGGATTTACCCCCCTTAATGACCAGGCCTCTTTTTGCTACTCGGTGCTGCACTAATTCAACTGATAATTGCGCGGTCATGCAATGCTGCACCTAAACGAAATTTACGTCCTTTTTTTCACACAAATAGAGCTTTCTTTCGGTGGTATTTGATCACCTGTGCGCTTTTTATTTTTCACGCTATAAACAAAAAAAGGCCAAAAATTTTGAAGAAAAACAATATTTTTTAATTTCAGCTATAAAAAATATATAGTAAACTCAAAGTTGGTTATAAATTTAGGCCAAAATGTATTCTGCTCCATGTTTTTGGTAAAAAAAATCCCAATAAGTGTATATTGATTGCTTTGTGTGAAGTTATAGCGTCTACAAACTATGGTATAGATACTGCAATTTACGCCATTTTTTTTGCTATACAGCGCTGTGCTAGTTTAACGGACAATTGCGCGGTCATGCAATACGGTACATAAATGAAATTTACATCCTTTTTTTTCCCACAAATTGAGCTTTCTTTCGGTGGTATTTGATCGCCTGTGCGGTTTTTATTTTTTGCGCTATAAAAAAAAAGGCTGACAATTTTGGGGGAAAAAAACAATATTTTGGACTTTTTGCTATAAAACATGTCCAGTAAAAAAAAATGTAAAAATCAAATTTAGTTATAAATTTTTGCCAAAATGCATTCTGGGACATGTCTTTGGTAAAAAAAAAAACCCAATACGTGTAAATTAATTGGTTTACGTGAAAGTTATAGCATTTACAAATGGCGGGAAAGATACTGGGATTTTTAGGTTTTTTTTATACTAATAATGGCGGCGATCAGCGACTTATGGCGGTGATCAGCGACTTATGGCGGGACTGCGGCCATTCTGACATTGGGGGGTACTGACTTGGGGTCACTGACATCCCCAGTGACACCAATACAGTGATCAGTGCAAAAAAAAAACACTGACACTGTACTAATGGCACTGGGGAGGAAGGGGTTAACTTTATTTTTCAGGGAAGGGTTATCTGAGTGAGGGGGAGTGTTTTACTAGGGGGCAGGGGTGTGTACTGAAGGGAACACCGCTGATCGGGAGAGAGAAACTCTTCTGTTCCGGTCAGCGTGTTCTCGAGCTGTCAGGGAACTGACAGAAAGCACAGCTACTGCAGCTGTGCTCTCTGTCAGCTATTGCCGCAGATCGCCAGGTCATAGCCGGTAAGGACCGGCTGTGACCCGGCGACTGACTGACCCCCTACCTGTTTATAAAACACACATTTTAAAACGTGGTTTTGCCTGCCCGTGCCGCCCTGCCGCCGTATTTCTACAGTGGCAGGGCGGCAAGTGGTTAAAAATACTAAGATCTAAAAAATTTACTGATGTCATGTCCATATGGATAGAGAAGCCTAAATTGTGTTCATTTTTCTCAATAACTTCTAAAAAAGCCTTCAATGTCTCCATCGGGTCTTCCCAGATAACAAAAATGTAATCTATATATCTTTTCCACAGGGTAAGACCCGACCACTTATTGTTAAAAATCACCTTCTCCTCCCATTTACTTAAAAATAGTTTGCTAAGCTGGGCGTGAACTTCGCGCCCATCGCTACGCCTTTCCTCTGTTCTTAAAAATTGCCCCCATACCAAAAATAGTTCTTTCCCATACAAAATTCCAATAGTTTTATAATGAGTTTCCTCTGTTTCACATGGAGGTCTGTAAACTTTTTTAGGGCCCACTTAATAGCCCTAATCCCATCCTCATGTTTAATATTGGTATATAAAGAATTACCATCAATGGTCACCAATATAGTGTTATCAGAGACTTTCATATGTTCCACCAGGTCGATTACATCTTGCGCAAACCCTCAGATAAGAGGGCATTTGTTTTACTATGGGTTGTAAATACCAGTCGATATACTCCCCCATTCTTGAGTGTATAGATCCTATAACATTGATAATAGGTCTTCCCGGGGGGTTCGTTAGGCTTTTATGTATTTTGGGCAAATAATAAATTACAAGCATTCTACAATGAGACGGAATAAGATACTTGGCTTCTTTAGTATCTAATATCCCATCTAGGGGCGGACTGACCATTTGGAAACTTGTGTACTGCCCGAGGGCCTGGGTCAGTAGGGGGCCCCATGAGATGCCCCGGTACCTTTTTCATAGGCTTTTTTGAGTTTGGGCAAGGACACAGGGGCCCCTTGATCCCCTATTGAGGGTCCGGGGTCAGTAGAGGGCCCCATGAGATGCCCCTGGTACCTTTTTCATAAGCTTTTTGAGTTTGGGCAAGGACACAGGGGCCCCATGATCCTATTGCCCGGGGGCCCCATGAGTTGTCAGTCCGCCCCTGATCCCATCCTTCTTAGCATTTTGGCAACAATTATATTATATTATCAAAGGTAATACACTATGTTAGTTTTTCTTTTTTTGGAGGTTTTGATCTCAGGAGCCGCTTTGGAAGTAT
Source organism: Staurois parvus (assembly GCF_062004578.1). Lineage (NCBI taxonomy): Eukaryota > Metazoa > Chordata > Amphibia > Anura > Ranidae > Staurois > Staurois parvus. Next base: position 136,503 of record NW_028319904.1, on the reverse strand, counting down.
CTCTCAACTGGAAGGTTGTTGTGGACTTACTGAAAGACTATAGTTTTGAAGGATTTTTGGTTTATTTCTGAATTCTTATTGGTACATACTGCTCACCTTTTCTGCCAGCATATATTTATATGAATAAAGAAAACCAAAATATTTTTGTACATAGTTGCATAGTTAGTCTGGCTGAAAAAAAGACAAAAGTCCATCCAGTTCAACCATTAAAAAAAATGTTATAATCCTATATCCACAGTTGATCAGAGGAAGGCAAAAAACCCAGCAAAGCATGATCCAATCTGCTCCTACAGGGGGAAAAAATCCTTCCTGATCCCCCAAGAGGCATTCGGATATTACCTGGATCAACTTTACCTATAAATGTTATATCCAGTTATATTCTGTGTATCCAAGAAAGAATCCAGGACTTTTTTGAAGCAATCTGGCCAGAACCAACTCTTGAGGGAGTCTATTCCATATTCTCACAGCTCTCACTGTGAAGAAACCTTTCCGTGTTTGGAGATTAAATTTCTTTTCCTACAGATGTAACGAGCGCCCCCTTGTCCTCTGTGATGACCTCAGGGTGAATAACTACACCGAGTTCACTATATGAACCACTGATGTATTTATACATGGAGATCATACCCCCCCTTATGTATTATACATGGTGATCATATCCCCCCTTATGTATTATACATGGAGATCATATCCCCCCTTATGTATTATACATGGAGATCATATCCCCCTTATGTATTATACATGGAGATCATACCCCCCCTTATGTATTATACATGGTGATCATATCCCCCCTTATGTATTATACATGGCGATCATATCCCCCCTTATGTATTATACATGGAGATCGTATCCCCCCCTTATGTATTATACATGGATATCATATCCCCCTTATGTATTATACATGGTGATCATATCCCCCCTTATGTATTATACATGGTGATCATATCCCCCTTATGTATTATAGATAGAGATCATATCCCCCCTTATGTATTATACATGGTGATCATATCCCCCCTTATGTATTATACATGGAGATCATATCCCCCTTATGTATTATACATGGAGATCATATCCCCCCTTATGTATTATACATGGTGATCATATCCCCCCTTATGTATTATACATGGAGATCATATCCCCCTTATGTATTATACATGGAGATCATATCCCCCCTTATGTATTAAACATGGAGATCATATCCCCCCCTTATGTATTATACATGGAGATCATATCCCCCCTTATGTATTATACATGGAGATCATATCCCCCCTTATGTATTATACATGGAGATCATATCCCCCCTTATGTATTATACATGGTGATCATACCCCCCCCCCCTTATGTATTATACATAGAGATCATATCCCCCCTTATGTATTATACATAGAGATCATATCCCCCCTTATGTTGTGGTGGTTTATGTAAGGATATATATTATTTATAAAGGGCGTGTCCCTTTCCCTTAGATGAAATATTACAGTGCCTCCAGCCGTTAAAATACGGCAAATATTTAGTAAACCAATAATTTGGACACCTTGATAATTTGATCACCACTTATTATTATACCTTGAATTCTTTTAGCCAATATGATTTCGTACCATACACACAAAATTTGTCTTATAATAGATAAATATAAAAATTTATTTATGTACAAAAATTATATATATATTAACACAAAACGCAAAAGACTGGTGATAAATGAATATTGGTACACACGATCAAAAATATATCCTACCAATGTAAGACACAATAATACGGTCTCTAACTAATTACATCAATATCACAATTTTTAAATGATCTGATTATTATTAAATTTATTAATAATTAATAATTTCGAGTATCTCAAAGGTTATATTCTCACAAGCCGTGGCCATAGGATTGCAAGAAGCTGGCCCTTGATATTTTATACTCTGGTTATTAATATTCAATAAATTATGAAATATAAAAAAAATTATAATATGGCAACAAACAATTTTTAACAGTAAAACAGGATCTCTCTACATATATCTAACTACCCAATATTGTTGTGATACACTAAGGTAATTTTATGATTCCACACAACAGAGAAAATAGGTAATACAAAATCAAATAAACAATCTCACCGCACCCGGCATTCAGACTAGGCAACTCTCCCGTGGATTTAGCTGGCAGTGGAACGCCTTTAGAAATGATATTATAGGGCAAGTGATAGATATTTAGTATGGGAGAATGTAGGAAGTTATAAGGATAGAGGTTTAGAAATTTAGTAAAGTTTTAGGAAGTTTGAAAGTATGGAAGAGTAGTTATTCAGAATCAGGTCTTTCTTCAGTCAGGTTTTCTTTTGCTGAGGTCTTTTCTTTTGATGAGTTTTTCCTTGATCAGGTTTTTTTCTTAAAGGTACAAGGGCTTTTATACCAACTAATCCATTGTTCTAAGATACCTTCCCACCAGGCTTCTTGATTGGCTAGTTGAGAAATGTGTGTACATAAGCTATTTCTCACCTGCCCGCCAGATGGCAGTCATGTATCATAGAACAATTTGAGTATTTGAGATGACTCACCTTGGGTGGAATCTTAAAGTAATTTCAGGAATTAAATATACGGCTTTTTCCAGATATAGAAGTGATCATACCTATAGTGTTCTAAATAGGGACCATGGAATATAGGTGTATATTCAGTTATTCCTTCTGGAAATACCATTCTGTCTGTTTCCTGATAAAACATGTAACTAATGCTAGTTTATAATACATCTTACTTTCCATCATCTCAATACTCAAGTTAGTGATATATAGTTCCCATTGCTGAATATTTGGTGGTGTGTGAAACCTATCCTTTATAACATCTCATTTATAATATGTTTTTGTAGTATATCTTTATAGTTATATACAGTCAATTTTTAGACTTAAATGTCCTGAATTTAACTTCTTTGTTTTAGAACCAACATTTTCTATGTGTAGGGAAAAACTCTCTGTTTGCCTGGCTCTTGTATTGTAGTCACGGTAAACAACTCTTAATACTTTCACCCTTGGTGGACAATAGTATATTGTGATAGTTTCAGAGGTCTGTTGGTTTATCACACTCTACAAGGTTTGGGTAAGCTCTCAGACAATCAGTTTGGTTCCTCTATTGTCATGTCCAGACCTTGTATATGTTTACCTGCTTATTGAAGTCTGAATAATGGTGTTTGACCACCTGTAGAACTTCAAAATAGTAGATTGTCTCTAGGAGGAAAAAAAAATCCCTTCACCCACCGTCTACATCTCTCCAGCCAGATGGTCATTCGACTTTCCAACCAAGACAAATTAACCCCTTAACATCCGGCTATGCTGACTTGATGTTATATAGGATTATGTCTTGATAAATCATGTTTTTGAGACATAATTCAAAAGGTCCACAACAATGTATTATACATGGAGATCATATCCCCCCTTATGTATTATACATGGAGATCATATCCCCCCTTATGTATTATACATGGTGATCATATCCCCCTTATGTATTATAGATAGAGATCATATCCCCCCTTATGTATTATACATAGAGATCATATCCCCCCCTTATGTATTATACATGGAGATCATATCCCCCCCTTATGTATTATACATAGAGATCATACCCCCCCCCCCCATGTATTATACATGGAGATCATATCCCCCCTTATGTATTATACATAGAGATCATATCCCCCCTTATGTATTATACATAGAGATCATATCCCCTCTTAATCTCCTTTTCTCATAGAGAATAAATTCAGTTCCTCTAATCTTTCCTCATAGCTGATCTCCTCCATGCTTCTTATCAGTTTGGTTGCCCTTCTCTGTACTTTCTCCAGTTCCCCAATGTTCTTTTTGTGAATTGGTGCCCAAAACTGAACTGCATGTTCCAGATAAGGTCTTACTAATGATTTGTACCGGGGGAAATGATATCTCTCTGGAGTCTATACCTCTTTTAAGCACTTGCCTACCAGGCATTTATACCCCCTTCCTTACCAGGCCAATTTTCAGCTTTCAGCGCTGTCGCACTTTGAATGACAATTGCGCGGTCATGCAAGATTGTACCCATATGAAATTTTTATATTTTTTTTCTCATAAATAGAGCTTTCTTTTGGAGGTATTTAACCACTAGCCGCCCAGCCACTGTATAAAAACAGTGACAGGGCGGCACGGCTGGGCAAAAGCACGTTTTAAAACGTGCTATTGCAAAACAGGTAGGGGGCGCGCGCGAGGCGCGCCGCCGCCCTCCCTTCACCGCCGATCTCAGCCGCGGGTGTCAGTCGCCGGGTCACAACCGGTTGTTATCAGCTGTGTCCCAGCGATTTGCGGCAATCAGTGACAGAGAGCAGGGCTGCAGTAGCTCTGCTTTCTGTCACTTCCCTGACAGTTCCTGACAGGCAGACCAGGAGAAAAGAGTTTCTCTGTCCCAATCTGCATGTCTCCCTGCAGTACACACCCCCGCCCCCTAGTAAAACATTCCCCTCATACAGTTAACCCTTTCAGTGCAAAAAAAAGTTAATCCCTTCCTCCCCAGTGCCATTAGTACAGTGTCAGTGGGTTTTTTTTTTGCACAGATAACTGTATTGGTGTCACTGGGTATGTCAGTGACCGCAAGTCAGTTCCCCCCAGCGTAAGAATGTCCACCGCAGTCCCGCAGTCCTGCCATAAGTCGCTGATCGCCACCATAAGTCACTGATTGCCGCCATAAGTCGCTGATCGCCACCATTATTAGCATAACATTTTTTTTAAATCCGAGTATCTTTCCCGCCATTTGTAATCGCTATAACTTTCACGTAAACCAATTAATTTACACGTATTGGGTTTTTTTTAGCAAAAACATGTCGCAGGATGCATTTTGGCCGAAATTTATGACGAAATTTGATTTTTAAATATTTTTATACTGGACATGTTTTATAGCAAAAAGTACAAAATATTGTTTTTTTTTCCTCAAAATTGTCAGACTTTTTTTTTATAGCGCAGAAAACAAAAACCGCACAGGGGATCAAATACCACCGAAAGAAAGCTCAATTTGTGTGAAAAAAAGGACATAAATTTCATTTATGTACCGTATTGCATGACCGCACAATTGTCCGTTAAACTAGCGCAGCGCTGTATAGCAGAAAAATGGTGTAAATTGCAGTATCTATCCCATAGTTTGTAGACGCTATAACTTCACACAAAGCAATCAATATACACTTATTGGGATTTTTTTTTACCAAAAACATGGAGCAGAATACATTTTGGCCTAAATTTATAACTAATTTTGAGTTTACTATATATTTTTTATAGCTGAAAGTAAAAAATATTGGTTTTTTTTTTTAATTTTTGGTCTTTTTTTGTTTATTGCGTGAAAAATAAAAAGCGCACAGGTGATCAAATACCACCGAAAGAAAGCTCTATTTGTGTGAAAAAAAGGACGTACATTTCGTTTGGGTGCAGCATTGCATGACCGCGCAATTATCAGTTGAATTAGTGCAGCGCCGAGTAGCAAAAAGAGGCGTGGTCAGGAAGGGGGGTAAATCCTCAGGAGGGCAAGTGGTTAATCGTCGCTAGGTGTTTTACTTTTTGCGCTATAAACAAATAAATTGCAAAAAAATGTGAAAAAAAAAAGCTTCTTTGTTTTTATTATAAAATTTTGCAAACAGGTAATTTTTCTCCTTCACTGATGTGCATTGATGAGGCAGCAGTGATGGGCATTGATAGGTGGCACTGATGGGCACTGATAGGCAGCACTGAAGGGCATTGATAGGCAGCACTAATGAGGTGGCATGGATAGGCGGAACTGATAGGCAGCACTGATAGGCGGCACTGATGATGGGTACTGATAGTCAGCACTGGCGTCACTGCTGGGCACTGACTGGTGGCACTGCTGGGCATTGACTGGTGCAACTGCTGGGCACTGACTGGTGGCACTGACTGGCGGCACTGCTGGGCTGCACTGATGGGCACTGGTGGGCACAGGTGGGTAGCAGTGCTTGGCACAGGTGGGTGGCACAGGTTTGTGGCACTGCTGGGCACTGGTGGATGGCACAGGTGGGTGGCACTGATAAGCACTGGTGGGTGGCACTGTTGGCTGGCTGCAGAGAGGCCAGGTGAGTGGTGCAGGTTCATAAGCCGAGCCCACCTTCCCCTGTTCTAGAATTGCTAATCCCGCCCTCCTGCCTCCCGCCCGAGCCCTGCCGAGCTCTCCCGACCTGCCAAACCCTAATCTCTTGCCTCGCGGCAGATACGCCCCTGCCCGGCGGGCCGGATAAATGTCCTCGGCGGGCCGCATGTGGCCCACGGGCCGTAGTTTGAGGACCCTGGCCTAACCGGTCATGACTGACTGAGTTATTGTTTTACAATCGGGCAGAGGAAAGTGGTTTTTCAAAGAAGACCCCCTGGGACCAGACTAATTAGTGGTTTACAGCCATGGAACTCATCTAGCTGTGTTTTTTAGGATAAGTGGCCCTTTTGACCTCTGTTCACTTACAGCCTCACATTCCATTCAACAGGGAGGAGGAAGGACAGGAGGTAACATGGCCGAGACTGAACAAGATGGCTGTCATGTACAGTGTCCTTGCCTCTATGCGCACAATTGTCACACACCGCCACCCCTCTATCCAAGTATACCACGTCCCCCGCCATCCCTCTGTCCAAGTATACCACATCCACAGCCACCCCTCTGTCCAAGTATACGACTTCCACCGCCACCCCTCTGTCCAAGTATACCACGTCCACCGCCTCCCCTCTGTCCAAGTATACCACTTCCACCGCCACCCCTCTGTCCAAGTATACCATGTCCACCGCCACCCCTCTGTCCAAGTATACCACGTCCACTGCCACCCCTCTGTCCAAGTATACCATGTCCACCGCCACCCCTCTGTCCAAGTATACGACTTCCACCGCTACCCCTCTGCCCAAGTATACCACTTCCACCGCCACCCCTCTGCCCAAGTATACCACTTCCACCGCCACCCCTCTGCCCAAGTATACCACTTCCACCGCCACCCCTCTGTCCAAGGTTTTGCTCACCTCCTCATAAAAAGAAATTAGATTTGTTTGACAACTTCTGTCTTTCATGAATCCATGCTGTCTGTTGCCTAAAATATTTTTTTTCCAGCAAGAACTCATCTATGTGGTCTTTTATTAAACTCTCCAGTATCTTCCCAACTATAGAAGTTAAACTAACAGGTCTATAATTACTTGGTAAAGATTTTGATCCCTTTTTAAATATTGGCACCACATTGGCCTTACACCAATCCAGCGGTACTATGCCAGCCATTAAAGAGTCCCTAAAAATCAGAAACAATGGCTTTGAAATGACAGAGTTCAATTCTTTAAGGACACGTGGGTGTATGCCATCTGGTCCAGGGGCTTTATTCACCTTTAGTCTGTCTAAATATTTTTGGATCAAATTGTGAGCCAATGTGGATCATCTGGAGCTGTGTCAATACCATGTCCATTATCAACGAGCTCCCCCATGCTCCTTTTATATACACAGAGCTGAAGAAGGGATTTCATACATTTGCCTTCTCTTTGTCCCCAGTCACCCCCTCTAGATGATTCTGTAAAGGGCCTACATTGAAGAGGGACTTATTTCTCAAATTACTATAATGTATACTTTTTGCTCTATATCATTCTTCATAATCGGATTCTGGGCATAATATTTTTTATGTTCAAATTTCTTATTAATTTTTGTAAGCTCACATAAGTTTCTAACTTATTTAACCTCCCTGGCGGTATGATTCTTTCCGATTTTTGGTGCTGAAAGCGGTACCATTTTTTTGTATGGAAATATGTATTTTTTTATTGTAGGCTGTAATTTTTAGGAATAACTCACTGAAATCTATCCGAAAAAGAGTTTATTAAACATTCCGGATATGATAAAACTTGAAACACGAAATCATAAATTATAATTTAATAAATAATCATAAAAAATAATAATATAATAATAAATTTAATTCAATAATATAATCAAACCAAAAACACTGAAATTTGAAATACAGAGGCAAATTCGCACATCGCTGAGCAAAGTCGAAAAATTGTTTTCAGTGTCTGATGACGAATTTCCCCACAAATCATTATCACTCAATTCTGCAAGTGGTTCTGATTTACTATCGCTGTTCTAAAACCGCTTTTGACGTAAAGGGACGCTTTTTGGACGCCATGGACTTTTCTAAGTTTCCAGGCAGAAAGAACAGTCAAAATGCAGGCAGGGCGCCGGACAAAGCAGTGGGGACAAAATGTATGTGAAATGCAGTGAAAAAGCAATGACAGCAAAAATGTCATTTTTTAAAAATTTCAAATTTCTCGCCGGTTCCGCCGCCCGTATGTCCCGACGTCACAGGGACCGGAACACGGAAGCCAGATGCCGGCATCCACCGGAGGAGATGGACGGGGACGCTGCAGGGGACCCATCGTGGGAGCGAAGGACAAGGTAAGTGCTGCAGGGACCCCCAGAGAACGCTGCATGGTAAGCCCGAGTGTAGCTCGGGGTTACCGTTCTTGGTATAGAAATTCTACCCCGAGCTACACTCGGGATTACCGCCAAGGAGGTTAATCCATTTGTAGATGCAAATTTTAATCTTTTATCCAATACATAGATTTCCTCATCTTTTAAAGGGACCCCGCTCATTAAAAATCCCCTCTCCGTCTATTCCCTTCTTCTTTTTCTGTTTATACCTTCTTGCTTCTCTTCTACCTCTCTTCCGGATTTTACTTTTAAATCTCTCTTCTCTGTGGATGGATACTGATTTCACCCTAAAAAAGGATTAGGTAAAGGAGAGTCTGATTCATCTGACTCCAATGGTGAGTATCTATTGTATTGGGATCAGGGCTTTCTTTCTGCCGGAACGCGGCGGTACTGCGTTCCGCCACCTTTTTCTTCTTGTCCCCGCTCACCGACTGCCTCTGCAGAGCTGACAAGCTATGCAGAGCAGCGAAAGTGACAGGTGCCGGACGCGGCTTGTTTATGTCATGCTTGCGCGTGCCCGGCACCTGTCACTGCCGCTGCTCACAGCCGGTGAGCGGGGACATGCACGCTTCACCCCCCCCCCTCTACCGCCAGCGTGTAAACATCGGGGGCGCGCGGCCACCCCCATAGGAAAGGTGTATCTTAGTACACCCGGCGGTGCGCGCTGACGTCATCACGCCCTCTGCTCGTCGATCCTACCATAGCGCGGATCGTCAGCATCAGGTAAGGAGCGGCGATACAATTTTTCTCGCTTTTCTTGCTAATGTGGGGGGGGGGCAGTGTTACTCGCTATTCTTACTAATGTGGGGGGGGGGGCGGTGTTAATTCCATACATTTACTTTTATAGCCCCTCCCAAATTTTACTTGCATTCCTGTTCTCTAAAGGGGTGGTCCTAGGGTTTGATGGGGGCGTGGCCAGGTTTGGGTGGGGGAGTTCCACCACCTTTCCTCTGAGAAAAAAAGCCCTGATTGGGATATAGTATACGGTTTGGGTGCTTGTTTTCTATAATATGATCTTTGTGGTTTAGGGTAATGTTGTTCATAAGTATAATTTCTCTGTTCTAGTGTTCCATGCCTTTTCTGTGTATGGTATTCTTGATGACCTCTATAAGGGGCTGCTAGAATAATAATTTTATTGAGGTCTACCTCTTGGGGGATATGGTGCTCTATACTGGGTTGGTTGATATGCCTGATACCTCCATTGATAATTGTTGGGATTCTTTCTATATTGGTGCGTTGTGTATGCATTAATATGTGATTGTACCTTATCCTTTATAATTTTCCTTGGTGTTAAATTATTAGGTGTTTTGAAGCCAATGGATTTCTTTTTAGGGGATTTGAAGGCATCCAATGGTTTCTCTGGTGTGGTCTCTGTAGATTTCAATCCATTTGTTATTGCTTTCATTTGCCATTTATATACTTGTTTTTGATTATAATCCTGAGTGACTCTCTGGAATTTTTTCTTTTTCTTAATCTCTGAATCCCTTTTTTGGACATTTTTATTTAACTCATTCATATATTTACTAAATTCTGGATGATAAAGGGTTAATATACCTAAAGAATCCTGGTGGATGAATTATCATATTACATCTATAATCCTTTCTGCATAGAGAAGCTGAATTATCCTGTTATCATTTGGTCACAAAACTGTTTTGCCTAACTGTGTTTTAGGTTTATATGGAGGTGAGCGCATATTGATATCATAGCTTGCTGAGTATAATCACAGAAAGTGAACACCTGACCTGGATTACATTAATTGATTTTGGGAGATTCACAACTTATTTTTATATATATATTATATTTTATTTTTTACATTTCTTTCACAATTTTCATTTTTCACCGGATGGACTTTTAATTTTATTTTTATTATAATTTTTGTATTTAATTTATTACAATCATTTGGATTAATAATTTATATTTATTTGAAGTTGATTATTTATCATGTTTGAAATTAGCACAGCATTAAGACATTAATTAACTAACACCTGAAGGTGATTCATGTTTTCACAATAGGAGCGCAACACAAGTGTGATTTTTTTTTTTATGCTAAATTTCTTTTAATATGCAAAAAAAGTGCCATAAGATGTCACCAGCACCAATATTAAAGACAAAATCAGTGTCATGGATGGACTGTATCTGTGGCTGGCAGTGGCTGGGTGACAGTTGCAGTGAGTGGAGGATGATGAATCCACACTCTGACAGATCCCAGGCTGGAATTCCCCATGCAATGGGGGAGAACTGAGCAATCACAGAGTGACAGATCTGACACAACACTACCAGCGTTGACACAGATCAGCAGGCACTAGAAGAGCAGGCTGTGGGATCGTGATGATGTCATCACTCACTGACACATTGCACATGGGATGGATGGACGGACGGTCAGGTCACACTCACACAGACACATCAGAGTCAGACATTACCTTCCTCCGCAGGCCCAGCTTCACCTCCACTGATAAATGGGAAGAGAAGGGCTTGAACTCCACAGTGATCATCAGCCGCCAGCTGGCTTGCAGTAAGTGACTAATGTGATGAGTGTGCGCAATAGAGGCATGGACGCTGTATGTGACAGCCATCTTGTTAGGTTGCAGCCATGTTCTCTCTCCTGTCCTCCCTCCTCCCTTTTGAATGAAATGTGAGTCTGTAAGTGAACAGAGGCCAAAAGGCCCTCTTATCCTAAATAAAACACAGCTAGATGAGCTCCATGGCTGTAAACCACTAATTAGTCTGGTTCCAGGGGGGTCTGCTTGAAAACCACTTTCCTCTGCCCGTTCGTAAAACAATAACTCAGTCAGTCATGACCTGTTAGGCCAGAAGAGCTAGAGTGTACCATAAAACGTACATTCCACATCAGTCATTTTTCATACAAATTCATACACTTCATCAGGAACTGGGCACATTAATATGAAGTACATAATCGGATAGGTCATTTTGATATGAGTCACATGAGTCCCTATGTTAGCACTTACAAGAGAGTAGAAAGCCATTTCTTCTATCCTGAGTGGCAGGATATGCTATGTTTGGTACCCTTGCGTTTTGAATATAATTCTAAATATTAATCTACCAGTTGCCAGGATGCTACCTGTACCCACTGAATGTTATTGACCGTAGTATGAAATTGTAAAGGATTTGGTCATAACCTTGGTTACCGCCTAACACCCACTCCCAAACGGAATGATTGGTCATTTGTTCTCAGGAGACACCCCTTTGAGATGATAGAAAAAGACTGACAGCCTGGAGAAAAATAGGAGCTATGCTTTTAACATCGATCACGAACCATCTAAGAGACTTGAGAGCAAAGGCAACCTTTTGTTTGGACAAATCTTTGTTACATCTTTTTCTGTAAATATTTTAATTGCACCATTTTGACCTTTTTAGTAATAAATCTTATTTTCTGAAAAGTGTTAAACTATCTCTAAAGCTTTTAATGCAAACTAAAGAATCCGTCTCTTGAAGAGTGCTACTGTATGTAATAATCCTCTGAATATATCTGTCTGTGGTGACAGTGTGTATTACAGACGCTTATACTAATATCATTGTGTTACTTCTAAGATTTGTGAGTTTCCTCCTTCTCTGTAAAAAGGTGGTAGTGGCAGTGTGAAAGGTTAATTGCGTAATTAACCTGACCCAGTAGCAATTGCTCTCAGGCTGCTGGCACATAGATTGTGGTCCCGCGAGCTGGAAAATCATTGTGCAGGGCGCAGCTGAGAATGGCATTGTTTCGCAAGTGACAGCACGGTGCGAGATCGGCTGGTCCTTCGGTCATGAGTTGGTGAGAAGGGCTGAGGTCTGACGCCACGCACCGTCACAACTAAGTCTGAGAGGAACACTGGAAGAAGCAGCAGCTTAACTACTACACTAGCCCCAGACACCTGGCATCTTCCTCTGTCTTTTCTTCCTCCCCTCTGCCGCCCCTCCCCTCAGCTGAAGGATCATTCATGACTTGGCAGCATCCCACACAGACAGAAAGCCTGCCTATGCTGCACCCAGGTGTCCCTAGGCGGCTGTGTGCCCTAGTTTAGCTAATAGAAGCAGCCTGCTTACATAGTGCCAAGCTGGACCAATGTAACTATGCAATGCAGATAATTCCTGGAGTTCAGCTTTAAAAATAATGGAGTTATTCTGAAGCCTAATCGATGGCTTCTTCACAGTTTTATGTCCTGGCTCGATGGGGTCATTCCATATCATCTGTAATGCAACAACAGACCACATCTTGTTCTTTCTGCCATAATGGAATGCTAGTACTGTGATAACTGAATGGAGTGTCTGCTGTAGTACCAGTGTTCTGTATCTCCAATCTAAGCATTGATAGTGTGATCTCTGTAACTTACAGATGTGATGAGATAGCGATAACTCCAATCTTAGTTGGATACCAGTCAGTGACTCAATCGATAAGACATCTTGTAGATCTTTTGAAGTTTATTCCATAAACTGAGAGAATCTTACAACAATGAACATTTGATAGGTCAAAAGATCATAATGTTTCCCGCTCCATGACATGAGGCTAGAGCTGCAATGCATTTCTGGGAAAGTGGGAGGGCTATCTATACAGCATTAACTAAACCAAATGAATGGGAGGAGCAAAAAAAAATATAGAAACACTTAAAGGCAAATGACAGTCAATATGACAGTCATGTGAAGCATGACACTCCCCGTCGAAATCTATGATTTCTATTATAATAAACTTTAGTTCAAGTCCAATATGAATAATGAAGATTCTTTCCAGGAACATCTGCAAAACAAGAGGGAAGGGAAGAACAAAGGAAAACAATGCCAACATTTAGCATAATACTTGCAGATGTTGGTCACAAAAGTCCAGGCTGAGACACGGAAATCCATATTCAGAGGAGAAGGCAGCAACATGCACATTCCTTCTTACCTCCCTTTAATTCAGGTTGATGACTTGTCTTCCTCTTTGGGCAAAAGAAGTACTAGTTACTTTTATAGGCCTGAAGTAAAGGTGTGCAGAACCTTCTTTCATGGTGGTTATTGCAAAGATGTGTCCCAAAATGCAGTAGTAGGTACTGCACGACTGACGCGGTCAGCAGGGTTGAGGCTTGTGGGAACATAGTGCCATTGTTCAGGCGTAGAGAAGACATGAATCTCTCTTCTGGTGGCATTCTTTAACCACTTGAGCTCCTGAGGATTTACCCCCCTTAATGACCACGCCTCTTTTTGCTACTCGGCGCTGCACTAATTCAACTGATAATTGCGCGGTCATGCAATGCTGCACCTAAACGAAATTTACGTCCTTTTTTTCACACAGATAGAGCTTTCTTTCAGTGGTATTTGATCACCTGTGCGCTTTTTATTTTTCACGCTATAAACAAAAAAAGACCAAATATTTTGAAGAAAAACGATATTTTTTACTTTCAGCTATAAAAAATATATAGTAAGCTCAAAGTTAGTTATAAATTTAGGCCAAAATGTATTCTGCTCCATGTTTTTGGTAAAAAAAATCCCAATAAGTGTATATTGATTGCTTTGTGTGAACGTTATAGCGTCTACAAACTATGGGATAGATACTGCAATTTACGCCATTTTTTTGCTATACAGCGCTGCGCTAGTTTAACGGACAATTGCGCAGTCATGCAATATGGTACATAAATGAAATTTATGTCCTTTTTTTTAACACAAATAGAGCATTCTTTTTATGGTATTTGATCACCTGTGCACTTTTTATTTTTGGCGCTATAACCAGAAAGTTTTGAAGAAAAAAATTTTTTTTTGAAAAAAACAATATTTTCTCATTTTGGTCATAAAAAATATCTAAAAAAAATAAAATTTCGTCATAAATTTAGGCCAAAATGTATTCTGCTCCATGTTTTTGGTAAAAAAAATCCCAATAAGTGTATATTGATTGCTTTGTGTGAACGTTATAGCGTCTACAAACTATGGTATAGATCAGGGGTGGGCAAAATTTTTGACTTGAGGGCCGCAATGGGTTCATATATTGGACCCGGGGTCCGGACCAAGAGTAGATGAATGATGTGTATGTGTCATCCATAGTAAGTATAGTAATATTCCCCCATAGTAAGCATAGTAATTAATCCCCCATAGTAATTAATCCCCCATATAGTAATTCATCCCCCATATAGTAATTCATCCCCCATAGTAATTCATCCCCCATATAGTAATTCATCCCCCATAGTAATTCATCCCCCATATAGTAATTCGTCCCCCATATAGTAATTCGTCCCCCATAGTAATTCATCCCCCCTATAGTAATTCATCCCCCATAGTAATTCATCCCCCATATAGTAATTCATCCCCCACATAGTAATTCATCCCCCACATAGTAATTCATCCCCATATAGTAATTCATCCCCCATATAGTAATTCATCCCCCATATTAATTCATCCCCCATATTAATTCATCCCCCATATAGTAATTCATCCCCCATATAGTAAGTCCCCCATATAGTAATTCATTCCCCATATAGTAAGTCCCCCATATAGTAATTCATTCCCCATATAGTAAGTCCCCCATATAGTAATTCATCCCCCATATAGTAAGTCCCCCATATAGTAATTCATTCCCCATATAGTAAGTCCTCCATATAGTAATTCATTCCCCATATAGTAAGTCCTCCATATAGTAATTAATTCCCCATATAGTAAGTCCCCCATATAGTAATTCATTCCCCATATAGTAAGTCCTCCATATAGTAATTAATTCCCCATATAGTAAGTCCCCCATATAGTAATTCATTCCCCATATAGTAAGTCCCCCATATAGTAATTCATCCCCCATATAGTAAGTCCCCCCTGTGTCAATTCACTTACCTTTGGTCCGCGCGTTCCTCTCGTATTCCCGCGCCGTTCTGGTCTTCAGGGAGGACTGTGAGAGGAGTTCGTCACGCTGCCCCGCCTACATCCTGGCTGCCCCGCCTACATCCTGACAGCTGCAGAGTCCTGACGTCCGAGAGGAGGGAGGGGGGCGGCCATCCGAGAGGGGGGGCGGCCATCCGAGAGGAGAGGAGGGGAGAGGAGGAGAGGAGGGAGGGGAGAGGAGGAGAGGAGGGAGGGGAGCGGGCGCCCGGCACACAGGAGAGCCGCATCTAAATTTGTAAAGAGCCGCGGCTTGCCGACCACTGGCCTTGCGGGAGCCTAGCTCCGCGGGCCGGATTAAAAGGTCCGCCGGGCCGTATACGGCCCGCGGGCCGTAGTTTGCCCATTGCTGGTATAGATAATGGAATTTACACAGCTTTTACTTTCTGACTGCCCATCACATTTCTTGAGGTGCTAAAATACCAGGATAGTACAAACACCCTCAAATGACCCCTTTTCGGAAATTAGACACCCTAAGCTATCTGCTGAGAGGCATATTGAGTCCATGGAAGATTTATTTTTTTTCCACAAGTTTCTGGAAAATGACAAAAACTGTTTTGTTTTTTTTACACGAAGTTGTAATTTAAATGATTTATTTCTCGTACAAGCCATGGGTATATGTGGAATTACACCCCAAAATACATTCTGCTACTTCTACTGAATATGGGTATACCACATATGTGAGACTTTTTGGGAGCCTAGCCACATACAGGAGCCTGAAATCCAATGACCACTTTGAAAGCCTGAAGGTGCATAACTTCCTCATTACACTTCCTCACTACCTATCACAGTTTTGAAGGCCCTGACATGCCTTTCTGGAAAGTAGACACCCCAAGGAATTTAAAAAGAGGCATGGTGAGTATTTTGCAGATCTCATTTTTTCTCACAAGGTTTTGAAATATAAAAAAATAGAAAAAATATGTTTTTGTTTTTTTTCTTTATTTTCCAAAAACTTGCGGCAACAAATGATCTGCAAAATACTTACCGTGCTTTTTATCAAATTCCTCGGGGTGTCTACTTTTCAAAAAGGGGTAGTTTGGGGGGGTTAGGTGCTATACTGGCATTTCAGGGCCTCTGAAATTGTGATAGGTAGTCTGGAAGTGTAATAAGGAAATAAAGCCCTTTAAAAGCCTGAAGGTGCTTATTGGATTTTGGGGTCCTGTACTTGGCTAGACTGCCAAAAAGTCTCTCACATGTGGTACCCCCATACTCGGGAGAAGTAGCAAAATGTATTTTGGGGAGTAATTGCACATACACCCATGGCATGTGTGAGCAGTAAATCATTTAAGTGACAATTTTGTGTAAAAAAAAAAAATATGTATTTATTTTTGTCATTTTCCAAAAACTTGTGGTAAAAAAATAAATTCTTCTATTGATTCAACATTCCTCTCAGCAAATAGTTTGGGGTGACTACTTTCCAAAAAGGGGTCGTTTTGGGGGGTGGGGGCGTTTTATGCCCAGCATTAGAAGTTTATGCCACACATCATTCACTCTTCTAACCACCTGAAGACCAAGCCTTTTTGTTCACATGAAAAAAATCAGTATTTTTTGCTAGGAAATTAATTTAAACCCCCAAACATTATATATTTTTTTAAAGCAGGCACCCTAGTGAATAAAATGGTGGGTAGTACAATTTTTATTAGTATAAAAGATAGTGAGCGCTCTCTAACAATGTCAGCAGCTAGAACACTATAGGCAACCACAGTACCTCAGAAATATATCAATATGACCTTAAAACAATAAAGTGCAGCGCTTAACCAGGTGAAGAAGACAATAAATAGGTAACCACAGTGAGTGCTTAACCAAGTAAAAAAGTCATTGTATAGGTATCCGCAGTAAATCACTGCATGGATGCGAATTCCCACGGCCTCCACTCTGTCAAAATAGTAGAAATGCGCACTCACCGGAAACGCATAGGATATGCGCATGTGTGATTATGCATCACAGGCAATGGGAACATCAGAGGTTAGGCAGCCAGGCATCTCCCTCATGGTGGGTCATCACAGACTCTTTGATAAGGTCCAGGGGTCCCCTTAAGGTCAGCCAGGTGTTGTAAAGGAATCTCCTCTCAGGATGGCAAAAGTGTTTTCACTGTGGGAATGAAAGCTCCAATAGGAGCCCCAGAAACAGATGCCAGAGATAGTGTAGTATGTCCAAAAATCAGTGCTTTATTGATAAAGGTAACAGGGCAGTAACAGGGCAGTATGCATGTAAATCATATATTAATGACATAGATATGCAGCAGTACTGACCCTTAGTAGTGATGGCCGCCGGGCCTCCTCGTGGCTCCGGCGGTGGAATGACGTCACGCTCTGCACAGCTCCTCCTTAGGCCTTTCGTGCTACAGGCACATCATCAGAGGGGAGGCTGTACAGAAGCGTGACCGACGTCAGTGTTAAAAATAGGAGAAACGGCACATGCGCAGTTAGCCGCGGCCATTTTCCCGGAGAAAGCGTGTACTGCGCATGCGCGAGCACGGCAGCGCCATTTTGCCGTGGATCCGCGATCGTACAGAAAGCAAGGGGGAGACACAGAAGTCTCATAACACAGAATCCCAGTGCCGTTTGCTAACTATGCCGCAGACCCCAGGGACTCTATGTCAAACATTATTATCCTCAATACAGTGCAACTAAAATAGCAGTACCTGTGCGCATGATGTATGGGGTACAAAGATCCCCCTCAGTGATTGGCGTAAGGTTGCAATAACGGACCACGGCAAGATGAAGAACAACATAATAAATATAATAAATGAAATCATACAAAGACTTGAATAAAAGCAATGGAGGTAAAAACAAGGCATAAGATCTAGGCAGTAAATAACATACTTAGTGATATACTACCCAATCAACCAGAGTGAATGTAATAATTATATACATTACAAATACTCATGATAAATATGTACAAAACAAAAAGGGGATAAAAAGAGGTAAAAAGACCCTAAAAATAGCCCATAAAAAGCCGTCATGATCATTCCTGCAACCGTCTTAAAAATTGGGAAGTCAAACGGGGCAGAAGGAAAAATCATAATAATAATAATAAGACCAATAAATATTAATCAGTCAGGCTGAATGAATGTCCGAATAAAATTAAAAGATATTCAAACACATGGAGAAGAAGCACGCTAAGAGTGCAACTTAATGCAGGGAATAGGATTAATCAGCAATATATGTCAGATAAAAATAGGCTCAAAATACATAAAGCAGAAATGGGAAAAAGACATAAACCAATCAACTGTTAGCAATGAAGCAGTTGACGTCTACCTCAATGTTATGGCCTAAAGGGTGTAAAGTTTGGAGCTCAAACACCCATTTAGTCTCGGCTTGGGAAACCGCCCTGGTTTTGTTAATACCCCTCCAATGGTTATTAATCACATCGATACCAATGAATTTCAGTGAAGATGGGTCACTATTATGGTGAAGGCGGTAATGGTTCGATAATGAGTGCTCCCTAAACCCCTTCTTAATGTTTGAGACGTGCTCACGTAGTCGATCTCATAGACGTCTTGTTGTCCTGCCAATATATTGTTTGCGACAGGGACACTGCAACAAATACACTACAAATTTACTATAACAAGAGATAAAATGCTTAATGTTGTATGTTCTACCCGTGATAGATGATTGAAATGTGCTGACTCTCCTTTTTCTAGTATTATCACACTTACAAATAATGCACTTGTTACAGGGGTGAAACCCTTTCAAATCATTAAACAGAGATGTATTTTGAGGAGGGTCAACAACATTTGGTGTAATCATATGCCTAACAGCCGTTGCCTTCCGAAATACAATTTCAGGCTTATCTGGTAAAATTGTTGTTAAAACTGGGTCCATTTTTAGAATGCCCCAATTATCATTCATTATTTTATTTATCTTCTTATATTGAGTTGAGAAGGATGTGATGAAGGGGCATATTTTCCTTTGATTACTCCTTGATTTATCCATCAGCATGGTGTTTCTATCCATCTGCGCTATTGTCCGTATAGTGTGATCAAGGGTTGCCCCATTGTATCCCTTCTCTAAAAACCTATGCTTTAAAATGTCGGCCTGAATATGGTAAGTCTCATCCTCTGTACAATTACGCCTAATTCTCATCATCTGTCCTTTAGGGATATTGGACAGCCATTTAGGGTGATGACAACTCCCAAGAGGGATGAAACTATTGCGATCTGTTGCTTTAAAGAATGACTTAGTAATGATTCTACCCATGTGATTAACAAGTGTCAAATCTAAAAAATTTATTTCTTCATGACTATAGGCATATGAGAGCTTAATATTAAGGCTATTATAATTCAATGTATTAAAAAAGTTCTTAAGAGACTCCTCCTCCCCATTCCATAAAAGCAAGATATCATCAATATATCTTTTATAAAACAATAACTCAGGCCAATCTCTGGAGAAAATGAGGTCCTCCTCCCACCGGGCCATGAACAAGTTTGCCAGGCTGGTGGCAAACTTAGCCCCCATAGCCACACCTCTAATCTGCAAAAAATATTCTTTATTGAACCAGAAATAGTTCCTAAACATCGCGAATTCCAATAATTCTAAAATGAAATCCTTCTGGGTGGTATGTAGGGAGCTGTATTGCGTCAAGAAGAAATCAGCTGCCTCCATACCATCATTATGATTGATGTTCGAGTACAAAGAAGCAACATCGGCTGTTACTAAAAAAGTATCAGGTGAAGTGACAATGGTGCTAACCTCATTGAGAACCTGTTTAGGTATGCTGCAGTTTGCAAAACAAGCGGTTGAAGAAAAAAGTCCACATATTCGCCAATCCTAGAGCAAAGTGAGCCAATACCGCTTATTATTGGCCTCCCCGGTGGTTTTACGGGGCCTTTGTGGACCTTCGGCAGTATGTATAGGACTGGTAGTTTAGGTGCTGTTGGAACTAAGAAGGCTTTTTCCTTTTTATTCAAAATGCCTTTTTCATAACCTTTGTTGATGATCATTTTAAGAGACCGTTTGAATTCAATCTTGGGATCCTTAAGTAAACGGACATATGTAGTGTTGTCACTCAGGATATGGTTGACTTCACTAATGTAGTCCTCCTTATTGAGAACAACCACACCGCCACCCTTGTCAGCTGGCCTGATCACCAGATTGTTCCTTTCTAATAATAGTTTGATAGCTTTAGAGTCACCTGATCTATCAAAAGATCTCTTATCTGGTAATAATGTTAACTCTTTCAAGACTTTATCCCTGAATAAATTCACGTATGTGTGGGTTTGCGGAGGAGGGTTATAAGTGGATGCATTGTGCAAGTTGGAATGAGTATATCTATCAGTTGGGGCATCCTTAGTGATAGGATTAGTGGTGAAATACCTTTTCAAGGATAATTGTCGTGCAAACTTATGTATGTCCATATAGGTTTCAAATTTGTTCAGTTTTTTGGATGGGGCATATTTCAATCCTTTATCCAGTAAGTGAAGCTCTTTCTCTGTAAGGTTAGTCCCACTAAGGTTAAAAATACCTTGTGCCTTTACACCCTCCTTTTCTTGGGTGTGTCCATTTGATCTCTTCCCTCCTCTCTTTCCCCTCCGGTGTCCCTTCTTTTTCGTGTGGTACTTACCCCTAAAAAAGGCTGCCGGGGATGATTTGTAGTTTGCTGATAATTTGTAGTTTGCTGATAATAATCCGAATTTATTCAATTTTTATGGCACATAGTACTCGCGCAGCGATTTTTCAAATGCAATTTTTTTTTTAAAAATACACTTTTTTTACTTTTAATGCACAAAAACACAATATATTCGCCAATTGTTTGGTAACATATAAAAGATAATGGTATGCCGAGTAAATAGATACCAAACATGACATGCTTTAAAACTGCACATGCCCCGTGCAATGGCGACAAACTGCAAACATTTTTAATATCCATAGGCAGCGCTTTAAAAGCCTTTAAAAGCTACCATTTTAGATTTACAGAGGAGGTCTAGTGTTTGAATTACTGCCCTTGATCTGATGTTCACAGCAATACCTCACATGCATGGTGCAACCGCTGTTTACACAGGGTCAAGGCTTGTGCACGCATGGGAGGGGCAATTTCTTTTAATTATTTTGATTTTTTTGTTTTTTTTTTTACACTGTACCTTTCATTTTTTTTTTTTTTTTATCACTTTTAATGCTATAACAGGGAATGCAAATAACCCCTATAACTTCAATGGGCATTGTCATATTCTTTTTTGAGAAATCTGGGGTCTATCAGACTCTGGATATCTCCTCTGCCCTTACATTATCTAATCAAACCAGGATCGGTGTGATCAGATGCTTTCCCAATTTACAAATGGCGCTGTTTATATCCTGCGAAACTGAAGTGATGAAATGCTTGTAGCTTCCGAATTCTTAGACTACAGAGATGATTGGCACCACTCTGGTCTCCAATCAGCTCTATGGTCAGCTGGCAGAAACACCGGCTGCATTCTCAGGTTCCCCTGATGGCACGGGACTGCCCGAGAAGGCCGTGGAAGGCAGCGGGGGAGGGGGGACATCATCTCTCACTGCTTGTAAAAGCAATCTTGCAGCTAATTAGCCACTAGGATTGCACTTACATGAAGGCCGGCTGAAAAAAACGATACCAGGATGATGCCTGCAGCTGTAGGCATCATCCTGGTATAACCATTCAAATCCAGTGATGTACCAGTACGTCGCTGGTCCTTGTTGGTTATATATGCTATGTTCTTTTTTTTTTTTGTATGCAGCCTGTGGAATGAATGAAAAAATGAGAAGAAATCTCTGCCAGAAAAAGTGTGTGGTATGCCCACCATTAGAATATACCGCCCTGCATCCACCCACTTCTAATGGTGGGCACACATTAGGTCACAATTTGCCACAAGTGTCAGTTCCAAGATTGAATAAATGTCTAAATAGTGGCACGCTTGAATAAAAATTGTCCACGTATATGTGGTACCCCATATGGAGAAATGATGACACCAAGTCCCAAACTATCTTGCCACTGCTCCCCATGTAGTCTGGGCATCCGGGGGGCTCCACGTGACTATCTTTTCCCTCGTAAATCCGAAACTTATAAGTATAGCCTGTTGTCCTCTCACAGGTCTTCTACATCTTGACCCCATATCTGGCACGCTTGCAGGGGAGAAATTGTTTGAATGCAAGGCGGCCAGAAAAATTAATAAGGAACTCATCAACGCAGATATTTTGCTGGGGAGTATAGATATCTGCAAATTTTAGGTTACGGTGATTTGCGAGGGGCTGAATTTTGTGGAGCCGGTCAAATTCAGGGTCACCCCAAGGATGACAGAGTGTATTGTCGCTGAAATGTATAAAACACATTATACTCTCATATCTATGCCTAGCCATGGCAGGAGAGAACACGGCATATGATGAATCGGGTCTGCGGACCAATACAACCACAATTCATTTCTTTTAGTAATGCCCATGTTGAGGGTTAGGCCCAAAAAAAATGTAAATTTGAAAACCGTAATGAGTCTCCATGCGACTGGTCTGGCAAGGTTTGAATTTGGGTTGGCGGCAATAAATTGTTGTGCATATAAACTGCTTTGATCCACAATCAACGCATACAGATATTCCGTGAAAAACAGCTCCAAAAATCAAGGAGGTATGTGAAAGACCAGGATGTACTAGACCGCTGGTACTCGCCAGTTCACCAAAAGGTAGAGCGACACTAGTACTGGCACTCTGCTGCATATGAGTGTCATCAAAATTCACCGGCAAGTGCTAACAGAGATCAGGCCTGATTCTGCCAACACTGCGGTTTTGTGTGCAATGTATCAAGTGACAGGGACCTACTGACACTGCACTTGCTGGGGGAGAAGGGGGGGTAAGCGTAGGCGCTAAATGTAGGTGTTGGCAGGTGCTGGGGCTGATCCCGCTAACGCTGCGTTTTTGGGGACGCTATAATGTGAACGCTGGTATAGTGCTGACCTGATCAAAGATATTGACCCGTTCAGACACTATACTAGCAATGGAGGTTTATTGTACATGAGTGTGCTCCTGGCAATCAAGGGGTTAAATGTGATGACTGGTGTACTGACGGGCAATCTGACGCTATATGGGAGGGGTGTGAAAACCACGGGAGCGCGAATCACGTATATATATGTGCACCCATGCCACCCTGTAGCAGTATTTCTGCTGTAGGGTGGTCAGGAAGCGGTTACAGAAGAGGTTTGTGTTACGGCGCTGCGTTACTTTAACTGACAATTGCGCGGTCATGCAACCCTGCATGTAAATTAAATTTACATCCTTTTCTTCCCATAAATTGAGCTTTCTTTCGGTGATATTTGATCGCCTGTGCGTTTTTAATTTTTTGCGCTATAAAAAAAAAAGACAATTTTGAGAAAAAAAAAAACAATATTTTGGACTTTTTGCTATAAAAAACATGTCCAGTAAAAAAAAATTAAAAAATCAAATTTTGGCACAAATTTCATCCAAAATGCATTCTGCGACATGTCTCTGCTAAAAAAAATCCCAATACGTGTAAATTAATTGGTTTACATGAAAGTTATAGCATTTACAAATGGCGGGAAAGATACTGGGATTTTTAGTTTTTTTTATACTAATAATGGCGGCGATCAGCGACATATGGCGGCGATCAGCGACTTATGGCAGGACTGCGGGACTGCGGCGGACATTTTGACACTGGGGGGGAACTGACTTGGGGTCACTGACATCCCCAGTGACACCAATACAGTGATCAGTGAAAAAAAAACCCACTGACACTGTACTAATGGCACTGGGGAGGAAGGGATTAACATTTTTTTTTCACTGAAAGGGTTAACTGTGTGAGGGGAGTGTTTTACTAGGGGGCTGGGGTTTGTACTGCATGGGGACACGCTGATCGAGGGAGAGAAACTCTTCTGTCCCTCTTCAGCTTGTCAGGAGCTGACAGGCAACTGACAGATAGCAGGGCTGTGTGTAAACAATGCAGCCCTGCTCTCTGTCAGCGATTACGCTAATCACAGGGAAACGGCCGGTAATGACCATCCGTGACCCAGCGGCTGAGACCCGCTGCTGAGACCCGTGGGACAGGTAGGGCGGGCGCGCGCCTCACGCGCGCCCCCTACCTGTTTTGCAAAACTACGTTTTAAAACATGGTTTTGCCCAGCCCTGCTGCCCTGCAAACGTACTAATGCAGTGGCTGGGGCTGAAGCGGTTAAGCATGCTTGGGTGTAAGAATGTGGTATCTGGAGTTGTTCTAATGCTTTTAGAGACTGCTTCCAGGATTCCCACCTTTGTTGTTTCTGCTTGAGTAAGGGGGTATCCCAGACTGAGCTTTCAGAAGTAAGTTGTCTCAGCAGTATCTTACCCTGAATGGTGAGAGGTGTAATGAAACCTAAGGGATCATAAATGCTGTTTACTGTAGACAATACTCCTGGCTTTGTGAAGGGCTTGTCACAGGCTGATGCTTGAAATGTGAATGAGTCTTGTTTAACATTCCAAAGCAATCCAAGACTGTGTTGTGTAATGGAAAGGTCAGATCCTAGTTGGAATTTCTTCACACTGACTGCATGGTCATTAGAAGGAAAGGCTATCACGACCTTGTCGCTGTTAGAAATGATTTTGTGAAGTCTGAGGTTTGCAGTGGCAAACATGTTCTGAGTTCTAGTAAGAAGGTCAATAGCTTCTTCTTCATTGGGCAGAGATTTGAGTCGGTCGTCTACATAGAAATTCCTCTTGCATCAGATCCAAATTCTTTCTCACCCTCTTGAGCTGTTTTCCTCAGTCCATAAATTGCTACTGCAGGGGAAGGACTGTTACCGAAAACATGTACCTTCATTCGATAGTCTATGACTTCATCGTTGACATCATTATTGCGGTACCATCGGAACCTGGGGAAGTTTCTGTAGTCTTCACGGACGATGAAATAGTGGAACATCTACTGAATGTCAGCCATAACAGCAATTGGCTCTTGTCTGAAGCGAAGTAAAACTCCTATGAGATTGTTGTTCAGATTAGACCCAGTGAGAAGATTGTCATTGATGGAGACGCCTTCATAACAAGCACTTGAGTCAAAGACCACCCTAATCTGATCAGGCTTGCAAGGATGGTAGACACAAAAGCATGGTAGATACCAACATTCTTCTCCTTCCATAAGAGGAGGTGCAGGCTCAGCATGATCTCTCTCAAACACCTTCTGCATAAAGTCCACAAAGTGCCTTTTCATCTCAGGCTTCTGGTTCAAACTGCCATTTAAAGAAACAAACCGTGATTCTGCGTGTGCCCTATTGTTTGGTAGTCTCTTTCTTTGGGTATAAAATGGCAGAGGTGCTACCCAACTGTTGGAGTCATCTTGGTAGAACTCTTTACTCATGGTTTTCAAGAATTCTTTGTCTTCTATGGTAGCTGCCAACTCATTGTCTTTAGTGGTTGCCTTGAACACTGTTGCCGATGTTGTCATCCCAGAGATTAAGAGCTTTCTTATTGTCTTGTATGATGTGCTGTTGTGCACCTTTTTCAAATAGTCTTTCTTTCACAATATATTTATGTGGTCGTTGTGCAGAACAAGTTGTTTGTCCATTTGACAGGATATGTGTTTTAAAGGAAGAGACTGAGTAGGATCTCATGTCCTTGTCTAGGCAGACATTGCCTATGATGACCCAGTCTAGATCCAGACGCTGAGCATATGGTGCATTGTGTGGACCATTGATTTGATGATGAAATTTGTGCACCTTTAGGATGTCTCGACCAAGTAACAGCAGGATATCGGCACTTTCATCGAGGGCTAGTATTTGGTTGGTTATGTGCTTTAAGTGAGAATGGTAAAAAGCAGCTTCAGGAGTAGGGATCTCCTCTTTGATGCTTGGAATCTGCTTGCGTTCACTGATAGTGGGCAAAGATATTTCCACATTGTCATTCAGAGGAGCAACTACAAGACCACAGGCTCTCCTACCTAAGACTTCTGTAGTGCCGGAACAGAACACCCTGAGATTTTGCAAGTTCTCCAACTTAGAAATCATGGAGGGGTCTGAAATTCACATTGTAGGTGCATTCCCACTCTGAGAGACAGAATTTTAAAAAAAAATCAGAAAATCACGTTGTATGATTTTTAAAGAATTTATTTGTCTTGCACTGCTGAACATAAGTATTTGAACACCTAAGAAACAGCAAGAATTCTGCCTCTCAAAGACATGTTACTGCGCCTTTAAAAAGTCCACCTCTACTCCACTCATTAATCTAACTTAGTAGCATCTGTCTGAGCTCTTTAAAGACACCTGTCCACCCCACAGTCAGTCAGACGCCAACTACTACCAATGGCAAGACCAAAGAGCTGTCAAAAGACACCAGAGACAACATTGTGGACCTCCACAAGGCTGCAAAGGGCTACGGGGCAATTGCCAAGCAGCTTGGTGAAAATAGATCAACTGTTGGAGCAATTGTTAGAAAATGGAAGAGGCTAAAGACGACTGTCAGTCTCCCTCGGACTGGGGCTCCATGCAAGATCTCACCTCGTGGGGTATCACTGATGATAAGAAAGGTGAGGAATCAGCCCAGAACTACAAGGGAGGAGCTGGTCAATGACATGAAGAGAGCTGGGACCACAGTTTCAAAGATCACTGTCGGTAGAACACTACGCCGTCATGGTTTCAAATCATGCATTGCACGGAAGGTTCCCCTGCTCAAGTCATCACATGTCCAGGCCCGTCGGAAGTTTGCCAATGACCATCTGGATGATCCAGAGGAGGCATGGGAGAAAGTCATGTGGTCAGATGAGATTAAAGTAGAACTTTTTGGTCTAAACTTCACTCGTCGTGTTTGGAGGAAAAAGAAGGATGAGTTGCATCCCAAGAACACCATACCTACTGTGAAGCATGGGGGTGGTAACATCATGCTTTGGGGGTGCTTTTCTACGAAGGAGACAGGACGACTGCATTGTATAAAGGAGAGGATGAATGGAGCCATTTATTGTGAGATTTTGAGCAACAACCTCCTTCCCTCAGTCAGAGCTTTGTAGATGGGTCGTGGCTGGGTCTTCCAACATGACAACGACCCGAAGTACACAACCAGGAGAACCAAGGAGTGGCTCCGTAAGAAGCATATCAAGGTTCTGGAGTGGCCTAGCCAGTCTCCAGACCTAAATCCAATAGAACATCTTTGGAGGGAGTTGAAACTCCGTATTGCTCAGCGATAGCCCCGAAATCTGACAGATCTAGAGGAGATCTGTGTGGAGGAGTGGGCCAAAATCCCTGTTGCAGTGTGTGCAAACCTGGTCAAGAACTACAGGAAATGTTTGACCTCTGTAATTGCAAACAAAGGCTTCTGTACCAAATATTAACACTGATTTTCTCAGGTGTTCAAATACTTCTGTTCAGCAGTGCGAGACAAATACATTCTTTACAAATCATACAATGGGATTTCCTGAATTTTTTTTTAATTCTGTCTCTCAGAGTGGGAATGCACCTACAATGTGATTTTCAGACCCCTCCATGATTTCTAAGTGGGAGAACTTTTAAATACTTCTGTTCCTCACTGTAAAGGCAAATTGTCTTGAGGTATAGTATGTGCAGAGAAGAGACTTTGAGTAGTTTGGCTGTTGTGACAGGGAGTTGACGTTCTGGAGAGGTGTGTGAAGAATCTGAGACATAAGATACAACTGAGTGTCTGGAACTGTTGTCTCTTTCGTTTTCACTAGCGGCTTGTTCTAAGACCCTTAACCTTGCCATGGCTGTAGCATGCTCACATTGTTTTTCCAAAACTTCCATTTTTGCCTTTTGGCGTGTGTCAGCAGCTTCTATTTCTGCGGCCTGAGCCTCTATTTCTGCTTTGTTTTGGGTGAAAGCTGCCTGAATTTTAGAAGCATCAGCATGGGCGTTTATTAGTTTTTAAAAAAATGGTAAAGTGAGCGCTCTAAATTAGCAGCTGTAACACTAAAAGGTAACCACAATAAACCTTCAAACGACAATAAGAAATATAAAGTGCAGCGCTGATAAATAGCCATAAAACATATGAATATGAGTTCATCCAATTTAGGAAATTAATTATAAGTAGGTGAGAAGTTGATAAAACGTGAATAAATGATCCTCTTTGCAGCAGATTTCTAACAAGCTTGTGACTGGAACCAACAGTAAAATTGCACACTCACCGGAATCGCATAGGTAATGCGCATATAAATATAACCACCAAGAATCTCTTAGGTAGGCGGAATGTGTCAGGTGAGCTTCCTTCTATGGATTGGTGAGGTATATAGTGAGCTTCCTTCTATGGATTGGTCAGGTATATGGTGAGCTTCCTGCTATGGATTGGTCATAGGAGGAAGCTCACCATATACCTGACACATTCCGCTTGCCTAAGAGATCCTTGGTGGTTATATTTATATGCACATTACCTATGCGCTTCCGGTGAGTGCGCAATTTTACTGTTGGTTCCAGTCACAAGCTTGTTAGAAATCTGCTGCAAAGAGGATCATTTATTCACGTTTTATCAACTTCTCACCTACTTATAATGAATTTCCTAAATTGGATGAACTCATATTCATATTTTTTTTTTGACTATTTATCAGCGCTGCACTTTATATTTCTTATTTTATTAGTTGTTGACTGAGTGTAGAAGACCTTGATTGTATGGATTTGGAAGATCTTGAGGAGCGTCTAGTAGATGCAGAGCGATAAGATCTGGATTCATGGAGCCGTGTTATTCTCACTTCTGCCTTTGTCTTTGTTCGCACCACTAAATTGTCTCTTTCAAGATTGAGCTCCTCAAAACTCATTAATTCTTCCAATGGCCTCTGAGTGTTGTACAACTATAAGAGAGCAATATATTTAACACAGTCTTTGATAATTCTCATAAGCAACATTCAATTGCTGGATAGCGCCTTCTGGTTGTATTGGCTCATGAGATTGTTGGGGGAGGGCAGACATGCATTTAACAGTATTAGACCACAAGTCATTAATATTAGACAGCAATTCTAACTTGTCAGCATTAAGATTTAAGCGTTTTTCTCTTTTATCTAAGTCCTGCTCTGGATGAAGCTCTGATTGTGGTTGTGTATTAGCTTCCCCAGACTGTATATTACTTTCCTGAAACATCATGTTAGCAAGGAGAGGGGTTGATAGAAAGTTTACAGAGAAATGTATCACTTTTTCTGTGGGTGAGTTCAGGTTTCCTAGGCAATGATTGCAGGAAGGTTCTCTTTTTCACAGGCAAGCCATGTGGTAATGCATACAGATGCAGTGAATAAACTTGCAGTTGTAAAACATTCACATCAATAAGTTGTCCTGACGCTGATGAGTGTTATGCTGGGATATACTTGGAGTCATGTACAGACATGTGTAGAGCTGGCTGCACACTCTATAGCTGTTATATCCAGTATCCATGTAACATCTCACTGTGTATTCTAGCTAGCAAGGATTCTTATGAAGACATTTCACTGATCTTTTGACTAGCCAGGACCCTATGAAGCATTCCACAGATCTTTTGACTGTTCTGTCTCTCCAAAGCATTGTCAGTGTGATCTCTGTAACTTACAGATGTGATGAGATAGCGATAACTTCAACCTCAGTTGGATACCAGTCAGTGACTCAATCGATAAGACATCTTGTAGATCTTCTGAAGTTTATTCCATAAACTGAGAGAATCTTACAACAATGAACATTTGATAGGTCAAAAGATCATAATGTTTCCTGCTCCATGACATGAGGCTAGAGCTGCAATGCATTTCTGGGAAGGGGGTGGGCTATCTATACATTAACTAAACCAAAGGAAAGGGAGGAGCAGAAACAAAATATAGAAACACTTAAAGACATATGACAGTCAATATGAGAGTCATAAGAAACATGACAACCAGACTTCCCAAAGGTGGAACAAGACATTTCAGCTCCTGGTGGAATGAGACGGCTGCAGTTTATTACTGAAACCCCCAGCAGTGATATCAGTCCAGTTATTATTGAGGACTGCAGAACCCCACCCCCATCTCATCAGGTGTTCTGTAGTTTATTTCAGTTGTTTATTTAGTGATGACAATTATAAGTAGTGCTTTACATACTATATATTCACATCAGTCCCAGACCTCAAGGAGCTTACAATCTAAAGGTCCTTATCTCACATACATACGTGGTGTGACAATGTAATTCCCAGAATGGACTGTGAAAAAAATGTTTTCTTGCCTATACACTAGTGCCTGTTGTCACCTTTAAAGTAGTCCCCTTGTGAAGCGATGCACTTTTATAGAAGGCTGTGCTACTGCCGGATACATTGCTTGAATTGTTCTGGAATGGTCCACAGTATCTTTGCCGCAGTGTGCTAGATGTCCAGAAAGTCCTCAAATCTGTGTCCATTTAAGGCATCTTTTATGTTTGGAAACAGCCAAAAGTCGCAGGGTGCTTAGTCAGGGGAATAAGGTGGTGGGTCAAGTTTCAGTATGGGTTTCTGGGCCAGGAACACGCATCATGTGCAGGAGCATTGTCATGGTGGGGAATCCACTTGTCAGGCCAGAGTTCCGATCTTTTCCTCCAAGTAGATTCCTGTAGCCTTTATCATTTTCCACATTTGCGTCCATCCTATGCATTTTTGGTTGCCCACTTTTTGCACCGTCATGTACATCTTCCCACCCTTAAACCACCTATCTCATTCAAAAACATTTGATTTCTTCATAGAATGTTCTCCATAAGCCTACTGTAACAGAGCTGAAGATTCACTCACACTTTTGCCCATTTTCACACAAAATGTGATGTAAATCCTGTGCTCCAGATTCCTGTCACTCATTTTCCACCAACAGGGCAACACACACACGTGTTATTTCTTCTACTACTCTGTAAAGACTGAGCCCACTGGTGTGTGACCCGGGAGAGAGCAAGTTAGAACATGACTGAGTGTGAATGGCTGTGCGACTCACCACCGTAGTGCTACACATTCCGGGAATTCACTTGTCACACCTCGTACATACATGCACACAAATACTAAAACCAATTTAAACAGGAGCCTATTAACCAACCCGTATGTCTTTGGGGTGGAGGAGGAAACCCACACAAGTGCAAGCAGAATATGCAAACTCCATGCAGAGTGTGTGCTGACTGGGATTTGAATTGAGGACCCCAGTGCTGCAAGACAGATGTGCTGACCACTTTATATAGAATATGTATTATATTAAAAGATTATAAATGCTTTCACAAATTCTATTCACAGGTTGCTGGGATGCCTGGTCCTAACAACGAAAGACCATGCCACCCTGAAAAAATCCTCTATAGCCTTCAAGAAGCAGGCTATGGCTTCTCACAAACAGTTCAAAGAGATGGTCAAACAAGTTACTGCAGCGAAACAGCATTGTGAGGAGGCAATAATGGCAGCTCAAAGTTTTGTGACCTATAATGATGAGCTGAAGGAGGTATGAGGCACCTACATACATGAAATGTAACTTTGTCTAGGCTTTTATTGTCTTTGCCCCCAGTGAGAAGATCCCCGCACTCCCTGTTAGGAAAGCCCCTTTTCAGTAAAATAGGGAAGGGTTAGAACCTCTGTCAGGCCATTATTGCTGCATGTATCTTCCTGTCCTAGTGACAACTCTTCTCATTCCTTTTCCTTCTGTCAGTCACTGACAGATTGCACCAGTAGGTGGTACACCAAGTGAATTGTTTCTGTCCTAGGAGGAGGGATGGACCCCTTGGAACTTTAATTTCAGAGTTCCGTTTGTTATATCTGACCTCCTAGCGTTCCCTTCTGTCTTGCACAGTTGTGCCGGCTCCTCTCCTGCACTGAAATGGCTTCCTGTGATCTTCTCACATGGTGCATTACGGCTGCATTCACACCAATTCATGATTCTGCCCGCAATTTCAAAACGCTCCACTAAAATGGCAAAATGCACAATGCAGATTTTAGATGCCATTCAAAATGCCAGGAAAGTACAAATATCCCCCAAATTACCCCTTTTTAGAAAGTAGATAGTCCAAAGTATTTGGTAAGAGGCATGGCAAGTTTTTTGAAGTAGTATTTTTTTGTCACAATTTTTTGGAAAATGAAGAAATACATTTATTTTTTTTAAAAAAAATCTTTTTTTTACCTACAGCCCTGGCCAAACGTTTTGAGAATGACACAAATATTACATTTCTCAAAGTCTGCTGCTTCAGTTTTTAGATCTTTTTGTCAGATGTTACTGTAGTACACTGAAGTATAATTACAAGCATTTTAGAAGTGTCAAAGGCTTTTATTGACAATGACATTAGGTTTATGCAAAGAGTCAATATTTTGCAGTGTTGGCCCTTCTTTTGCAAGATGTCTGCACTTCGCCCGGCATGCTGTCAGTCAGCTTCTAGGCCACATCCTGACTGATGGCAGCCCATTCTTGCAGAATCAATGCTTGGAGTTTGCAGTATTTGTGGGGTTTTTTTTGTTCATCCGCCTCGAGGATTGATCACAAGTTCTTAATGGGATTAAGGTCTGAGGAGTTTCCGGGTCATCGACCAAAATGTTGATGTTTTGTTACCCAAGCCGCTTAGTTATGACTTTTGCCTTATGGCAAGGTGGTCCATCTAGCTGGAAAAGGCATTGTTTGCCCCAACTGTTCTTGGTTGGTTGGGAGAAGTTGGTCACGGAGGATTTTTTTGGACCATTCTTTGTTCATGGCTGTGTTCTTAGGTAAATTGTGAGTGAGCCCACTCCTTTGGCTGAGAAGTGACTCCACACATGAATGGTCTCAGGATGCTTTACTGTTGGCATGACACAGGACTGACGGTAGCGCTCACCTGTTCTTCTGCGGACAAGGTTTTTCTGGATACCCCAAACAATCTGAAAGGAGATTCATCAGAGAAAATGACTTCACCCCAGTCCTGAGCAGACCAATCCATGTACCTTTTGCAGAATATCAGTCTGTCCCTGATATTTTTTCTGGAGAGAAGTGGCTTCTTTGCTGCCCTTCTTGACACCAGGTCATCCTCCAAAAGTCTTCTCCTCACTGTGCATGCCCATGCATCACACCTGCTGCTGCCATTCCTGAGCAAGCTCATCACTGGCGGTGCCCCAATCCTGCAGCTGAATCAACTTTAGGAGATGGTCCGGACGCTTGCTGGAATTTCTTCGGCTCCCTGAAGCCTTCTTCACAACTGAACCTCTCATCATGATGTTCTTAATGATCCAATAAATGGCTGATTTAGGTGCAATCTTAGTAGCAGCAATATCCTTGTCTTCAAATCCCTTTTTGTACAAAGCAATGAAGACTGCACGTGTTTCCTTGCAGGCAAGCATGGTTAAAGAGGGACTTTGCAATTAATTGCAGTTCATCTGATCACTCTTCATAACATTCTGGAGTACTGTATATGCAAATTGCCATCATAAAAACTGAAGCAGCAGACTTTGTGAAAATTAATATTCGTGTCATTCTCAAAACTTTTAGCCCGGGCTGTACTGTCACTGGTGCAGAGTTATCTTATGTCTGGTGTGGCGGTGATCAGGGACACTGACTGCTGACAGCATGTAAATACAAATATTTTTTAATTCATTTGTTTTTTCATTTAAATTTTAAATATTTTTTACATACTTTCATCAGAATAGATCAGAGTCACCATACTAACACTGTACTACTCTGAGGGGTGATTAGTGATTTTTTGTCACACTTTGCTATTACAATGAAAACTACCAACAATGTTTTGAACTGACATGAATGGGTTACAGTCATGACAGCTGCGACAACTAGTGATCTGTGATTGGCTACAGCTAATCACATAGTACAGGGTGCTGTGATTGGACCAGGCACCGTGTGATAGCTGTGGGCCAATCACAGCGCACTAGTAAAGGAAGCAGAGCTGATATGAATGACATATATTCATAACAGCTTGATGGCATTGTGATCGCACAGCACTCATATGATCCCTGAGCCGCTTGCAGCAGCCTAATTGTTATTATTATAATAATACAGGATTTATACAGCGCCAACAGTTTGCGCAGCACTTTAGAAAATGAAGGTAGACATTACAGTTACAATACAATTTGGTACAAGAGGACACAGAGGGCCTTGTTCCTGGGAGCTTACAATCTAGGAGGAAGGGTCATGTGATACAAAAGGTAATAGCTGTGGGGGGGAGGAGCTAATGGAGGAAACAAATCGTGGTTTACTAGGTATAAGCAGAATAGGCTTCTTTAAAGAGAGAGGTTTCAGGGATCGTCTAAAGGTGGATAGATTAGGATACAGCCGGAGAGACTGGGTTAGGGAGTTCCGTAGGATGTGAGAAGCCCAGGAGAAGTCCTGGAGGAGAACATGGTAGGTGACATGGGAACTAGAGAGAAGAAGGTCTTGGGAGGATCAAAGAGAACGGTTTGGTTGATATTTTTAGACCAGGTTGGTGATGTAGCTGGGGGAAAAGTTGTGGATGGCTTTGTAAGTTGTTAGTATTTTGAATTTTATTAGTTGAGAGAGTAATGCCAGGAGCTGCAATCCGCTGGATCCGGGGAACATCCCGCTCCTAAACCTGTGCAGGCTGGATGATGTACACGTATGTCATACAGCCTGCACGTGCCGCCTGCCAGCAGTAAATGTACTGTGGAGATCAACAAGTGGTTACTAAAGGTATTTATATAGTGCAGGCCATTAAATAAAAGGGTTTCCGTACTACACATTGTCATCAGTCCTTGATCTACAGGGGCTTACACCCTAATGTCCCTTGTATACATGCGCTCACATACTAGGGCCAGTTTAGACAAGTGAGAGTAAACCTAATAGCATGTTTTGTAACATGGAAGGAACTTGGAGTACCTGGAGCAGACCCACACAGGCACATACAAATTCCATGCAGATTATTGTCTTGGTTGAGATTTTAACCGATGACCCTAGTGCTGCAAGGCATACAGTTGTGACCAAAATTATTCAACCCCCAATGCTGTAAAGGGGTTTAGGGACTATAGTGTACATTTGGAATTGTATTCAGAATCAAATCCTACAAGGACGTTGTAACTACCCAAATGCAACTAAAATGACATCAATTGTTTATGTAATACAGTAGTAAATGGTTCTTATGTGGTTTCTTCATTGCCACAATTATTCAACCCCTTAAAGACTACCACTCTGAAGAACAGAGGTTCATACAGGTGCTTTCCATCAGGTATTGAAAACACCTGTGGATGTCACCGAGCAGCAATCAAGCATAATAAGCACCAATTAGGCAGCTTTAAAATGACTGTGATACTCAGCTCCTTCTAGACATTTACTGGTGTGGTTACAAACATGGTGAAGGCAAGAGAATGGTCCAGGAAGACAAGAGAAGAGGTGATTTCTCTTCACAGGAAGGGCAATGGCTATAAGAAGATTGCAAAGATGTTAAACATACCAAGAGACACCTTAGGAAGCATCATTCGCAAATTCAAGGCAAAGGGCACTGTTGAAACGCTACCTGGTCGTGGCAGAAAGAAGATGCTGACTTCGACTGCTGTGCGCTACCTGAAGCGTAGAGTGGAGAGAAGTCCCCGTGTGACTGCTGAGGAACTGAGAAAAGATTTGTCAGATGTGGGTACAGAAGTTTCAGCCCAGACAATAAGACGCACACTGCGTAATGAAGGCCTCCGTGCCAGAACTCCCAGGCGTACCCCCTTGCTGTCTCCAAAGAATAAGAAGAGTCGACTGCAGTATGCCAAAAGCCATGTGGACAAACCACAAAAGTTGTGGGATAGTGTTCTGTGGACTGATGAAACAAAATTAGAACTGTTTGGGCCCATGGATCAACGCTATGTTTGGAGGAGGAAGAACAAGGCCTATGATGAAAAGAACACCTTGCCTACTGTGAAGCATGGTGGAGGGTCAATCATGCTTTGGGGCTGTTTTGCTTCTGCAGGTACAGGGAAGCTTCAGCGTGTGCAAGGTACCATGAATTCTCTTCAGTACCAGGAGATATTGGATGGAAACGTGATGCAGTCCGTCACACACCTGAGGCTTGGGAGACGTTGGACCTTTCAACAGGACAATGATCCCAAGCATACCTCCAAGTCCACTAGAGCATGGTTGCAGAGGAAAGGCTGGAACATTTTGGAGTGGCCATCGCAGTCACCAGACTTAAATCCGATTGAGAACCTCTGGTGGGACTTAAAGAAAGCAGTTGCAGTGCGCAAGCCTAAGAATGTGACTGAACTGGAGGCCTTTGCCCATGAAGAATGGGCGAAGATACCCGTAGATCGCTGCAAGACACTTGTGTCAAGCTATGCTTCACGTTTAAAAGCTGTTATAACTGTAAAAGGATGCTGTACTAAGTACTAAGATTGAATGTCACTTGGGGGTTGAATAAAACTGATAATGCTGTGAGCACAGAAAAGACATTTGTGGTTATTTCATTATAACTGTTATGTTATATTTGTCTGACCTACAAGTGCCTCTTTAATGTAAATGTAAGCAAGATGACTGAATGATCAAAAGCAATGTCAAACTGGCCAAAACACTCAATTTCAGTGGGGGTTGAATAATTTTGGTCACAACTGTAGGTGCTAACCACTAAGCCACCTTGTGTTTTACATCACATTACTGCAATGGAGAGCGCTTTGTGCATTGTGATGGAGTCATGCTGCATTTCAAGGAAGTCATTGGGCAGACTGATCACACTACAGTGGCGGTGTGTACCGGAAGTTCAGAGCTCTCTAGATTTCTGGCAGGGTCAGTGGTATTTTTCTGTAGTTACAGAATTAGTCTGGCTGAAAGACAAAAGTACATCCAGTTCAGCCATTAAAAAAACAAAACAAAAAAAGTTATAATCCAACACCCACAGTTGATCCAGAGGAAGGCACAAAAACGCAGCAAAACATGATCCAATTTGCTCCTGCAGGGAAAAAAATCCTTCCTGATCCTTCGAGAGGCATTCGGATATTCCCTGGATCAACGTCTACTATAAATGTTAGTAATGTTATATTCTGTGTATCTAGGAAAGAATCCAGGACTTTCCTACAGCAATCCACTGAGCTGGCCACAACCAACTCTGGAGGGAGTCTATTCTACATTCTCACAGCTCTCACTGTGAAGAAACCTTTCCGTGTTTGGAGATTACATTTCTTTTCCTCCAGACGTAAAGAGCGCCCCCTTGTCCTCTGTGTTGACCTCAGGGGGAACATCTACACCGAGTTCACTATATGAACCACTGATGTATTTGTACATGGAGATCATATCCCCCCCTTATGTATTATACATGGAGATCATATCCCCCCTTATGTATTATACATGGAGATCATATCCCCCTTATGTATTATACATGGAGATCGTATCCCCCCTTATGTATTATACATGGATATCGTATCCCCCCTTATGTATTATACATGGAGATCGTATCCCCCCTTATGTATTATACATGGAGATCATATCCCCCCTTATGTATTATACATGGATATCGTATCCCCCCTTATGTATTATACATGGAGATCGTATCCCCCCTTATGTATTATACATGGGGATCGTATCCCCCCTTATGTATTATACATGGAGATCGTATCCCCCCCTTATGTATTATACATGGAGATCGTATCCCCCCCTTATGTATTATACATGGTGATCATATCCCCCTTATGTATTATACATGGTGATCATATCCCCCTTATGTATTATACATGGAGATCATATCCCCCTTATGTATTATACATGGAGATCATATCCCCCCTTATGTATTATACTTGGAGATCATATCCCCCCTTATGTATTATACATGGAGATCATATCCCCCCTTATGTATTATACATGGAGATCATATCCCCCCTTATGTATTATACATGGAGATCATATCCCCCCTTATGTATTATACATGGAGATCATATCCCCCCTTATGTATTATACATGGAGATCATATCCCCCCTTATATATTATACATGGAGATCATATCCCCCCTTATGTATTATACATGGAGATCATATCCCCCCTTATGTATTACACATGGAGATCATATCCCCCCTTATGTATTACACATGGAGATCATATCCCCCTTATGTATTATACATGGAGATCATATCCCCCCTTATGTATTATACATGGAGATCATATCCCCCCTTATGTATTATACATGGAGATCATATCCCCCCTTATGTATTATACATGGAGATCATATCCCCCCTTATGTATTATACATGGAGATCATATCCCCCCTTATGTATTATACATGGAGATCATATCCCCCCTTATGTATTATACATGGAGATCATATCCCCCCTTATGTATTATACATGGAGATCATATCCCCCCTTAATCTCCTCTTCTCAGTAGAGAATAAATTCAGTTCCTCTAATCTTTCCTCATAGCTGAGCTCCTCCATGCCTCTTATCAGTTTGGTTTCCCTTCTCTGTACTTTCTCCAGTTCCCCAATGTTCTTTTTGTGAATTGGTGCACAAAACTGAACGGCATATTCCAGATGAGGTCTTACTAATGATTTGTACCCGGGGGGGGGATGATATCTCTCTCATCTCGAGTCTATACCTCGCCTAATACAAGAGAGGATTTTGCTCTCTTTAGAACCCGCAGCTTGGCATTGCATGCTATTATTAAGCTTGGGATCTACCAGAACCCCCAGATCCTTCTCCACCATTGACCCCCCCAGTATGTATGATACATACATATTCTTAGCCCCCAAGTGCAGAACCTTACATTTATGAACATTAAACCTCATTGGCCACATAGTTGCCCAATTACACAGAGCATTGAGGTCGGCTTGTAAATTGGAGACATCCTGTAAGGACGTTATTCCCCGGCACAGCTTGGTGTCATCTGCAAAAACTGAAATGGGATTTTCAATCCCAGACCCTATATTGTTTATAAATATATTAAAAAGGGTCCCAACACTGAACCCTGGGGTACACCACTGATGACCCCGGACTATTCAGAGTATGAATCATTAACCACTACGCTCTGAATACCATCTATTAGCCAGTTGTACTTGGAGTATCTTTAATCCCTTCGCACTGACCATCTCCTGGACCTTGTGTGATTGGCTGTGACATGATTGGAACTATCCTGATCAGAAGTATGAATTCAGAGCTTACCGATCCCCATTGGCCACCATGCTGGGAGCTCTTGGCTCGGTATAGTCATATGTGTCCAGCCTGCGCCAAGAGTTTAAAGATGAACTTTAGATTGTTTTTTTAAAAGTCAGCATCCACAAATAATGTAGCTGCTGACTTTTAAGGCCTCATGCACACAGGGCGTTTGTCTAGCTTTCCTAAATACCCTTCCTCCTGGCAGCAGCGTTTTTGGCAGATAAAATGCTTAAAGGATAAGTTCACCAATGGGAACATGTTACATGTGACACCCATTTTTAGGGTGGAATAAGTAACATGTTCCTATAGCTGCAGCCGCGCCTGCCACCTCCTGTCTCTGACAGATGGTACTTCTCACCATACTACTGGTCAGATTTGAAAACAGCGTGGCC
This sequence comes from Staurois parvus, assembly GCF_062004578.1. Classification (NCBI taxonomy): domain Eukaryota; kingdom Metazoa; phylum Chordata; class Amphibia; order Anura; family Ranidae; genus Staurois; species Staurois parvus. Next base: position 96,981 of record NW_028319904.1, on the reverse strand, counting down.
CTGTGGGGCTCCGCCCACACAGCTGTGTCATTCACACGGACTTCCGTGAATGAATGAGCTGCAAGTCCCGACAGCCTTTGCGGCATAGTTTTCAATGAACTATCATGGTGCTGTGGAACGCCGTGGTAGTTAATTGAAGCTTCCTGTCAGTATATCTGCTTACTCATACATCCCATACGGCAGGCAGATATACTGAGAGGTGTGCAGGAGACCTTAGTGTCATCAGCCATCTACTGATCAATGGTGCAATGCTTTCCAGGCTCCAGCAGACAACAGTAATAAATGCACATTTTTTTACCTGCAAAAAAAAAAAGTGCATTTATTATTTTTGTAAAAAAGGTGAACTTATCCTTTAACACAGTGGTCTCCAAACTGTGGCCCGGGGGCCAGATGCGGCCCCTGTGCTTGCTTTTATCCAGCCCTTGGGGCATTATTTCATCCACTGATACCAACAATGGGGCATAATTCTTCCCAATGACACCAATAAAGGGGCACAATTCCTCCCACTGCTACCAATGATGGGGCACCATTCCTCCCACTGACACCAAGGATGGGACACCATTCCTCCCACTGACACCAATGATGGGTCGCCATTCCTCCCACTGACACCAAGGATGGGGCGCCAAATCCTCCCACTGACACCAATGGTGGGGCGCCATTCCTCCCACTGACACCGATGGTGGGGCGCTATTCATCCCACTGACACCAATGGTGGGGCACGATTCCTCCCACTGACACCGATGGTGGGGCGCTATTCCTCTCACTGACACCAATGGTGGGGCGCTATTCCTCCCACTGACACCAATGGTGGGGCACGATTCCTCCCACTGACACCAATGGTGGGACGCTATTCCTCCCACTGACACCAAAGATGGGGCGCTATTCCTCCCACTGACACCAATGGTGGGGCACGATTCCTCCCACTGATACCAATGATGGGGCGCTATTCCTCCCACTGATACCAATGATGGGGCACTATTCCTGCTACTGACACCAATGATAGGGCACTATTCCTCCCACTGATACCAATGATGGGGCACTATTCCTCCCACTGATACCAATGATGGGGCACTATTCCTCCCACTGACACCAATGATGGGGCACTATTCCTCCCACTGATACCAATGACGGGGCACTATTCCTCCCACTGATACCAATGAGGGGGCACTATTCCTCCCACTGATACCAATGATGGGGCACTATTCCTCCCACTGACACCAATGATGGGGCACTATTCCTCCCACTGATACCAATGAGGGGGCACTATTCTTCCCACTGATACCAATGAGGGGGCACTATTCCTCCCACTGACACCAATGATGGGGCACTATTCCTCCCACTGATACCAATGACGGGGCACTATTCCTCCCAATGATAACAATGATGGGGCACTATTCCTCCCACTGATACCAATGATGGGGCACTATTCCTCCCACTGATACCAATGAGGGGGCACTATTCTTCCCACTGATACCAATGAGGGGGCACTATTCCTCCCACTGACACCAATGATAGGGCACTATTCCTCCCAATGATACCAATGATGGGGCACTATTCCTCACACTGATACCAATGATGGGGCACTATTCCTCCCACTGACACCAATGATGTGGTACTATTCCTGCTACTGACACTAATGATGGAGCACAATTCCTCCCACTGACACCAAAGATGAGGCATTTTTTTCAGACTGTTGTTGGGACCTTTTCTACTCCCAGTGGCCACAATCCAGCCCCCTTGCTGTCTGAAGGACAGTAACCTGCCCTTTATTTAGAAATTTTGGAGACCCCTGCTGTGTAACTTGTCAAGTGTTTGGGAATGAATTCAGTTCATTAGGCAGAATAATCATTTATTCTGTCCATTAAGATACATTAACGCTCAAGTGCCCATCATGCCTCGCATTATTTTGCACGTTTAAATGCGTTTACATGCATCAAGTGTTTTTCTGCCAAAATGCTGCTCCTGGATACACTGACAGTGTTTTTTCTGCTTCTAAACACCTATAAATGCCTATGTGTGCATGGAGACATAGGCTAACATGCAGGGCATTTAAAGGCAAAAACACCAGACGCCCCTAAAAGCAGCTCTTTTAATGCCCAGTGTGCATGAGGCCTAACAATCAGGAACTTTCCAGTGCCTGGGGTTTAGCGCTGTCTTCCTGCAGCCAGTTCTTCTCTCTGCTGTGGGTCCCCGGCACCCCATCTTCGATAGGAGAGCTGGCTGTGGCTTCCTGAGAAACCAGTTTACTCCCCACTGTGCATGCGCAAACTCGTGCCGCATTTTGTGAATCATCCTGCAGGCTCTCGGGACATGTGATGTGTCCCGGGAGGGATCCGGGCAAAGGACACTATCTTCGCCTAGCCAGGGATTGTAAAGGGGGGTGAGGCAACCAGTAAAAAGTGGTACCCCCTCATCTAAAAAAAAACAAGAAACATATCTTGGTTACAGGCCGGGGGGAGGGAGCAAACCAGCGGAACATCACTTTTTGAGCGAAGTTCTATTTTAAAGGGATAAAAATGCGCATGTGTTCATGAGCTGTACAATAAAATATAGTACATACATCGAATTTAAACTGACCAATGCCTTTGTATTTAACCCCTTCACGCCGGCTCCTCCCGGCCTTTTAAGGTTTCTGACGCCGGGAGGCGGGGCGGGGTTTAGGGTCATGTGACCGCTGTGACATACCATCAACGGCGGTCACATGATCGGGAAAGGTCCCGATCGAAAGAGGAGATCGGGACCTTTCTCTGAGTACCGGGCATGTGTGCTGGGAGCGCGCAGGGCGCGCACTCTCAGCACATATGTCTTTTTTTAATAGAACGCAAATGTGCGGCCGCTCGACGTCTAGGCCCAGACGCTGGGAGGCCGCACATTTGCGTTCGGCCGGTGTGAAGAGGTTAATGCCTAGAAAATAAAAGCTGCAGAGCTTATTGTCTGCAATGTATTACAGGAAAACCAGGAGATGATTTCCGCCATGAACCTGTCCATACAACGTGGTGCGACACTGAAAGACAAAATAATAGACTTGGAAAAAAAAAACGAAGAAATTTTGGCACAGCTTGAAACCATTCAGAAAAGTAAGTGACACCAGAATATCACAAGATGCCCTCCCAGAACTGGCTAAACGTCATTTGGCTAAAGCGGGGTCCAGAAGTGGTTAAGTGAGAGATGGCAAAATATTTTCTTCCTCATTTTATATATCTTTTTTTTTTCTCCTAACAGGAAGAGATGCAGAGAAGAAAATGAAATAATCAGTTTGCAAATCTCTGTATATACCTGTTCCACAACCTTTCAAAATAAAATAAGTACATTTTGAAAACATTTCTGTAATTTATGTTTACTTTTAATACCAATAAAAATAAATTTTCAAAAAGTAAACAGTGCAACACGTGACTGTGAGTCAGTCCAACATGGACACAGTTAAATTACAGCCAAAAAACACAAAAAGGGAAAGATAATCATCAAAATACACCTGTGGCCCCACACCGCAGGAGAAAGCAAGGATGTATACCCACCCCACCTGTAATACATCAAGATACCAGAAGTACATATTCCACGTGTCCTCCATAGCTATAGAAAATGTGTACAGTTGCAAGAAAAAGTATGTGAACCCCTTGGGATTACGTGGAGTTTTACATGAATTGGGCATAAAATGTGCTCTGAACGTCATCTAAGTCACAACAATAGAACAGTCTGCTGAACATAATACTACACAAACATTACATGTTGCCATGGTTTAATTACACATAACATGTAAACATTCACAGTGCAGGGAGGAAAAAGTATGTGAGGCCCTAGCTTAATGACTTCTCTCAGAGCTAATTGAAGCCAGGAGTGAGCCAACCTTGACTCCAATCAGTGTGATGATATTGGATGTGTTGCTGACAGCTGTCCTGCCCTTAAAAAACACACACCTGTTTTGGGTTTACTGGTTTCAAGAAGCACTGTCTGATGTGAACCATGCCTCGCAGAAAGGAGCTCTCAGAAGACCTACGATCAAGAATTGTTAACTTGCATGAAGCTGGAAAGGGTTACAAAAGTATCTCCAAAAGCCTTGATGTTCATGTGTCCACAGTAAGACAGACTGTCTACAAATGGAGAAAGTTTAGCACTGTTGCTACTCTCCCTAGGCGTGGTCGTCCTGTAAAAATGACTGCAAGAGCACAGCGCAGAATGCTGCATGAGGTAAAGAAGAATCCCAGAGTGTCAGCTAAAGACCTACAGAAATCTCTGGCACATGCTAACATTTTTGTTGACACATCTACAATAAGGAAAACATTAAACAAGAATGGAGTACATGGGAGGACACCACGGAGGAAGCCATTGCTGTCCAAAAAGAATATTGCAGCACGTTTGAAGTTTTCAAAAGAGCACCTGGATGTTTCGCAGCACTACTGGCAAAATATACTGTGGACAGATGAAACCAAGATTGAGTTGTTTGGGAAGAACACACAACACTATGTGTGGAGAAAAAAAGGCCCAGCACACCAACATCAAAACCTCATCCCCACTGTGAAACATGGCGGAGGGAGCATCATGGTTTGGGGCTGCTTTGCTGCCTCAGGGCCTGGACGGATTGTTGTCATTGATGGGAAAATGAATTCCAGAGTTTATCAAGACATTTTGCAGGAAAACGTATGACCATCTGTCCGCCAACTGAAGCTCCGCAGAGGATGGGTGATGCAACAGGACAATGACCCAAAGCATACAAGTAATTCAACAAAACAATGGCTGCAACAGCACAGAATACACCTTCTGGAGTGGCCCAGTCAGAGTCCTGACCTCAACCCGATTGAAATGCTGTGGCATGACCTTAAGAGAGCGATTCACACCAGACATCCCAAGAATATTGCTACACTGAAACAGTTTTGTGAAGAGGAGTGGTCCAAAATGACTCCAGATCGTTGTGCAGGTCTGATCTGCAACTACAGGAAACGTTTGGTTGAGGTTATTGCTGCCAAAGGAGGGTCAACCAGTTAAAAAGTCCAAAGGTTCACATACTTTTTCCTCCCTGCACTGTGAATGTTTACGTGTTATGTGCAGTTAAACCATGGCAACATCTAATGTTTGTGTAGTATTATGTTCAGCAGACTGTTCTTCTATTGTTGCGACTTAGATGACGTTCAGAGCACATTTTATGCCCAATTCATGCAAAACTCCACGTAATCCCAAAGGGTTCACATACTTTTTCTTGCAACTGTATTTATTTACCGGTACCTCCAGGGTGCCCATCCTATATGTGGTTTCTGTATCTAGTGAGTCAGGTGTGTTGGTAGGAGTTTCTTCTTCTGGCTCCATGCTTGTTCTGGGTCATTGATGCAGTGATAGTGAGCTGATGCTAAGCTAAGCCAACAGGTTCTGGGGGTTTCCCAGTGCCCCCTTCACCCAGACTAAGAGTACAATTTTTAAAATCAGTACATCATTTTTTTTTTTTACTTTTAATGTATTTTTCTTGAAGCGGAGCTCCACCCAAAAGGGGAAGTTCCGCTTAAAGCCTTTGTCCCCCACTCCTAATTAAGGATTGGCACCTTTGAGGAGGGGGAATCAGAAGAAGGTTTCCTCCTCCCTCCCCGTAGTCTTCTGGGACATGTGACAGGCCCCAAAAGACTACGGGGCCATTCACAAAGCGCAGTGCTTCTCAGCAGTGGGCACCCAGCTGTGAAGCCTCAAGCTGTCACAGCCGGGTGCCCACACTGAAGATGCCGGTGCCAAGGAGAGAAGACAGCCGGTGAAACCAGCCGTGGTGAGGATACCGCGGGACTGAGGGACAGGTAAGTAGCTGTATTTTAAGTCAGCAGCTACAGTTTTTGTAGCTGCTTTTATTTTATTTTTTTTCAGGTGGAACTCCACTTTAAAGATATAAAATACCATACATAAAGGGTAAAGGTTGTTCTACAGATCCAGCCATGAAGGCCACATAAGTGTTCCAACAATGAGCCAACAAAGTAGGCTGAAATATCTTTAGTTTCGATTTCTCCAGAGGTTTTTCCTTTTCCCCAACTATTACATACAGTGCACTAACAGGATCTCTGTAAAGCTAATGTCCAGTCTAAAGAATGTCAACATTTCTGGATCACATAGCAACAGGTAGAAAAAAAAACTGAAAAGAAGAAAGGAAAGTAAGAAAACAAGAGGGGAGAAAATGAGGACGGGGAGGATACCAAGGACGGTACGACTGAACGACTTTGGCACCCAGATTACAAGAGTCACAGATTGACGTTCATAAGAATGCTGGTAAGTTTTTCATGAGTCGCGATCCACGAGACCTTCTGCCGTACCTGAGAAACAGGGACTGAAGCCTTCTTCCAAAATCTACTGATGGTGATCTTGGCCCCTATGAGGATGAAAAATATCAACCTGAGTGGCTTAAGATGCTTTCTCAAGCGATTCATTTAGCAGAGCTAACCATGGGGATTGCAGAATAGAGACTCCAGTCACTCACCTGAGGAGGACATAAACATTATTCCCAAAGCCTGGAAGTCGGGGACATTCCCACCACATATGGAACACTGTGCCTTGCATTTGACATCCTATAAAACACAGAGGTGAAGAGCTTGGATACAATTTCAACAAGCCAGTAGGAACCACCTAACTCTTATATTGGCCTCAAGCAGTGATACATTCAAAATGTCCTTCTAAGACCATTGGGCACAGGAGTGCCATGATTCCATGTCTATTTCCAGAGCTAAGTCGGTGTCCTAATGTCGGATCATTATATGGAAGTGTCTATCACCAGGCTATACATAGTGGAAATTCCCCTCAGACCTGTATACTGTGTACACTATTTCTCGTTAGGTGTGACCTTGGGGCCTATGCTGCTATCTGTCCACAATGTACGTAAAAAGGGAGAAATTTGATCAAAACAGAAAAATTTGTATTACAATAAGTCTACCAACGTCACATAGTAGGTTTAAAATTGGTATAAATACAAAACATCCCATATAATATCAATATTAATCCCTTTTTTTTCAATGGGTGCCGGTGTTTTAAATGGGCCGCAATGCCCGAGGCTGGTAGGAAGGGCTGCCAATCATGCGGCACTGCACGGTGCTAAGGTCCCGATCGTTGGTAGTTGACCATCAGCTGTTGGTAACAATTTGGTCACAGTTCTGGAGGCACTAATAAATCATATACTGCGTGTATATATACGGCAGTTAGTACATTTCCCCTAATATGTCTATATAGTGCTACTTAGTGGTCAGGTTTGGGATTTCAAAGCTGCCTTGTTCACAGCTGCAAACCCATTGTTTGCCTTTGGCTCCCACCTATTCAGCATGGCTCTATGGACTCACAAGGGCAGCCAGGGGGGCGGTAAAACAGGCAGTTGGACCGCATTGGACAGCCAATCAGTGCTGTACATATGTCATGGCTGTGATGCTTTGCTGCAAAACCTAAACCACATGTATGCAATGGGCATAACCGCCTCAGTATGCAACCTATGTTAGTGTTTGAGACCCTACTGCAACTGTGTGCAATGCATGTGAATCAGCATCTTGAGGGTTAGAAAAAAAAGAAGGTGATATGTTACCCTCTGAAAAGCAATCTTCTATATAGTCCAATGACGGGCATAAGGCGTTTCTCTCGTTCTGGGAGGACATCATATGACATCCTCCCATTCTAAGCGCGCAGCATGGCGATCGGCGGTGCGCTGTGTCCCTCGGACACAGCGGAATACCGATCAATGGAAAGACATTCCATGCCGATTATCGGCATTTCTCTCCTCATGAGCTGTCACGCTGACAGAGGAGAGCCGGTAATTGGCATTCCTCGGAAAGGACATGATGATCAGTGTGCCCTGATGATCTGTGTAGCCCCATCAGTGCCACCTGTCAGTGTCCATCAGTGCCAGCTGTCAGTGCTCATCCATGCCACCTGCCAGTGCCCATCAGTGCCACATTTCAGTGCCTACCAGTGCACATCAATGCCACATATCAGTGCCCATCTGAGCTGCCTTTCAGTGTCACTCATCTGTGCCAGTCAGTGCCACCTATCAGTGCCATATATGAGTGCTGCCTTTTAGTGCCCATCAGTGATGCCTGTCAATGCCCATCAGTGCCACCTACCAGTGCCTCCTCATCAGTGCCGCCTATCAGTGCAGCCTATCAGTGCCCATCAGTGCAACCTCATTAGCCCACATCAGTGAAGGAGAAAAATCACTTATTTACAAAATTTTATAACAAAAACTAGGAAAAAAACTTTTTTTTTTACATTTTCAGTGGTTTTTGGTTTAAGAAAAAATAATAAACCCAGAGTTGATTAAATAGCACCAAAATAAAGCTCTGTCACAAAAAAATGATAAAAATTTCACATGGGTACAGTGTTGCATGACCGCGCAATTGTCAAAGTGTGACAGCGCTGAAAGCTAGAAATTGGCCTGGACAGGAAGGGGGTATAAGTGCCCTGTAGGCTTGTGGTTAACATGTATTCATTAACACAGTGCAATGGAAGAGTATAGAGTGGAGGGGCCTTATTAGCAAATATCTTCTAAAGTAGTTCAATTGGACGATGTATTACTAAAAGAATTGTCATGTGATATGGAACACAGGTATAAAAACAGGTCTTGAAGTGGCTCTTCATCATTTCAGCACTCTCCCCTCCTATCCATTACCACTAATCCTACGTGCAGTGGTAATGGCCACCAAAAATATCGTCTTCCAAGTAATTAGTTTAATGGATGCCTGCTCCAAAGGATCGGCCAGATCCAATCTAGACCACTGGCGAGATAAGTCTCCGTTCTCCACCACCATAGGGACTGCTTGACCCTCCGAGGAAGAAGAACCCTGTCCTTCAGGGAGCCCCTTGTCCCATCCCAGGTCTGTAGCAGAAAGTGCAGCAGAGGTCTCTGGTGAAATCAGGCCCAAGGCACTGCCGGAACACATGCTGTCGTGAGACCCACAACTGCCGACATCTTCCGTGAGACCGGGAGATTCGATTGCAGGTGGGCTACATGGTAGCAGACTTTGTACTGCTTGTCTATGGGGAGAAACACCTTTTGCACCCTTGAATGTATTATGTACCCCAGGAACTTAAGTGACTGAGATGGAATCAGGTTTGATTTTTCCCAGTTGATCACTCAGTCCAGTGATTGTAGGTAGTTTTGTGTAACCTTGAGATCCCTCCGCAACTGTTGCTCGGAAGGGGCAGCTAACAGGAGGTCATCTAAATAAAGCACAACCAGAATGCCTTTCAGCCTCAGAGGAGCCAGAGCTTCTACCAGAACTTTGGTGAAAATCCTTGGTGCAGAGGATAGACCGAAAAGGAAGTGCCCTGCACTAAAGATGCTGAACCTTGTTCCCCAAGTTGACAGCCATTCTCAAGTACTTCTGAAAGGAGGCAGGGATGGGTATGTGAAGATAAGCATCCTTCAGATCCAGGGACACCATAAAATACCCCTGACGTAGTATAGACCTGAGTGAGAATATCGATTCCATAAGAAAGTGCTTGTATTTCATCGATCTGTTGAGAGGTTGTAAATTCAGAATCAGACGGAAATTGCCTGAGGGTTTTTTTTTTACCTACAGAACAGAAACCAGGACTCTCTGATACACCATCTCCTCTATTTGCAGCCATAGTGTCCACGCCTTTTCTCAATCCTGGGGCAGATTTGTCACCAAAAATCTTTGAGGGGGCAAGGAGTTGAACTCCAACCTGTAACCTTGTGCTATCAGGCGAAGGATGAAAAGATTGGATGTGATGGAATCCCAGGTTGAAAGGAAGGCCCTCAATCTTCCCCCCACTGGGAGGAAGGAGGCATTGGGATTTGAGGGAGAGTTGGAGGATTAAACAGGATTCCTCCCTTGCCCCTATTCCTGTGGCCAGACCAATGTTTCTTTGGTCTAGCCTCTTTACTTTTGTCCACCTGCGGTCTTCCCTGCCGACCACGAAAAGCTTTCTGAAACCCGGTGTCTTTTTATTTTCCAGGAAAGCCTTTTTCTTATGCGCCGTGAGCTCTAATACTTCTTGCAATCCAGGGCCAAAGCGATTGTCCCCTGAAAAAGGCAACGTGCATAAACTAGCCTTAGTGATCGAATCCCTGGACCAGGTCTTCAGCCAAAGAGACCTCCTAAGTGAATTCACAAGGGCTGAAGATCTAGCAGCCATTCTTACGGCCTCTGCGGAAGAATCGGCCAAAAAGCCCACCGCCTTGAAAAGCAAAGGGAAAGAACTTAAAATCTCCTCCCTAGACGTAACTCCCACCAAGTGGGATTTAAGTTGGGATAGCCAAAAATACAAATTCCTGGCTACACAGGTAGAGGCAAGGGCTGGCCTGAAACTATTCACTGTAGATTTCCAAACCCTTTTAAGAAAGACATCCCCTTTTTTATCCATAGGGTCCCTAAGGACTCCCATGTCCTCGAACTCCAGATCGTATTTCTTTGAAACCTTTGACAAAGGTGCATCCAATCTAGGATTTTTATTCCAAGGGTGTTCACCGCCTTCCTCAAAGGGAAACCTCCTTTTAAGACTATTAGAAAAGGAAGCCTTATGCACTGGCTCCTTCCATTCCAACTCAATAGCCTCAGAGATTTATGAACAGGAAAAACCCTGTGCCTTTTGCTCTGTAGACCCTCATACATTAAGTCGTGTCTAGGGAGCTGGACCTTGTCTACTTCTATTTCCAAAGTCTTGTAAATGGCCTTCAACAACTCATCCACTTCTTGTAAGGAGTTTGTACCTAGAAGACCTAGCCACAGACCCCTCCCCTCCTTCCTCTGAAGAATTCTCATTTTTGTCGTTCCCCGACAGTATCCCAGTAACCCTTTCTGGCACTTCCAGTCTGACTTCTATGGGCGAGGGGGTCTTGGCTATGGAAAGGCCTGGCTCAGCCAGGGGCTGCAGAGATGGGGAGAGACTTTTTAAGTCCTCCAAAAAAGTTTTATAAGAGCTGAGCATAGATACAAGTTCATTTTTGACGGATGACAGCAATTTTACACAAGCTGAAAAAGAGTCTTCTTTAACCAGACTATTAACACAAGGGTGGCATAAGGGCTTGTCCCAAGCAAATCCCAGTTTGGCCGCACAAACAGCACATTTCTTCATCTTGGAGCCAGGGTCTGGACCTTTGTCCTGAGTTTTAGTCTGTAAATAATGACAGAAAACAAAGAGACCCTCAGGCTCTAACTAGAAAAACGCACCCTGTGTTCTAGAGAGAAGAAAAAAGTGCACCGTCAGCAAACAGCCCACACATCAGGAGCTGCGCCTGATAGATAAGGCAAACCACATAGGTATACAATCAGGAGCCCTTCCCGCCGTAAATACCTGTGAGGAGCTGGTGCCTGTATTCCTGAAGTCGACCGCCAGAGCAGGAGCCACGGGAGGATTCATTGGTTTCGGTCTTTCAAGATCAGCTTCTGCTGCCACTGAAGACCACCGCACCAGCTACCCTTCATAGTCCACTTTGCGCCTGTAAATAGGGAACGAAACTGGCGTTCCGCCCGGAGATGACGTCACTCTCCTCCCAGAAGTGATGTCAAGTCACTTCTGGGGCCAGCGTGGAGCGCAGAAGCCCTGCCCCCCTGCCACGAGGAGGCAGCTGAGAGCGACCGCGACCCCATTCCACCTCCAGCGAGGGAAAACATGGCAAAGGCATGCCCAACGCTGGACCATGAAAAGGCAGGGACTGTACAGTTTTCTTCCCCCAATACCATCACATGAAGGGGATTGTTGCCGGGCCAGAAGACAAGGATTCCCAGGGTAAGTCACCTCCCAACAGAGCTTTCAGTCAGCCCCGGGGAGAACTTATCCAACGGTTCCAGAGGAAACACTAATAACTGAGACTAGGGCCTGGAGTACCGCCTTTTAATCTGGGGAGGGTAACATGTTTCCTGTCCCGTGGGAGGAGCTATGTTTCGTGGGCTGTCCTGGAAGACGACTTGGGAAATATGTGTTCAGGCCAGCCCCTGTGCGCCCTTTGCCATCTGGGATATGCACGCCATATATCCCAGAAGGCATTGTCCCTCCATTCAGTGAAGGAGAAGGGGGGCGGGCCAAATGATGCTTCATCGGTAGGCCGGCTGAACTTGGAAAAGCCACCGATGAGGTCACACCTGAACATGGCAGCACAGGACCAAGCAGAGGCAAAAAAAGAAGAGGATCTCAGCGGGAAAACGCTGGATCCACTGGGTGGGTCAGTATCTGTTTTGTGCAGGAGACAGTCCCTGGTAAGCAATAGTTAAGAAAAATTAAAGGGGGGGGTTGGTGTATTAGGCTGAGAATCCGTTTTACGGAAAGACTAGCTGCAGGCACTGTACACAACTGCACTGCAGGCAACTTTTTTCCGCCTGGCTTTTTTTATTTCTCCACTGAAGTTTGTGGAGCCTGGCCACCCATGGCTCGAATTTTGGCAAATTGGATGAAATTTAAGCCATGTATAGCCAGCATTAGACAAGTCTCCCTCTTGTACTCAGTCCTCCAGCTAGGTTATACAAGAAAATACAATCTATTATTGATACTGTGTGTATATCTCACCTTTACACTAGATCAGTGGTCTTAAAACTGCAGCCCTTTGCTTGTTTCTAGCCGGCCACGGGGGCATTATTTCATCCACTGATACCAATAATGGGGCATAATTCCCCTCGCTGATACCAATGATGGGGCACAATTCCTCCCAATGACACCAACGATGGGGCATAATTTCTACCAATGACACCAAGAATAGAGCTCATTGACACAAATGATGAGACACATTTTTCTCCCAATGACACCAACAATTGGGCATTGTTTTTCCCAACTGACGTTGGGACTCTTTCTACTCCCAATGGCCACAGTTCGGCTCCTCTAAAGTCTGAAAGACAGTAAACTGGCCCTTTGTTTAGAAGGTTTGTGCCATTTCATGGTAAGAAGAGTTCACTGTGTGCTAAAGAAAGCGTGCTGTGTTGATTGATGTCCATGGTGAAAGGTAGGTGTGAACAGTAAAGTATGTGATATATATGCTAAAAAAAAGAGTGCGATTATAAAGGAAATACCAACACTGTAGGTATAGGTTTATAACTTTTTTTTTTTTTTTTTAATGGTTGAACTGGATGGACTTTTTTCTTTTCAGCCAGACTAACTATGTAACTTAGTTGAAAACAGTATGGAGTTAATAATGGGAGACGGTGTAGAGCAGCCATTCTCAACCAGGATTCCACTGAACCCAAGGGTTCCTCCAGCAGATACTAGTTTCCTTGAGCCATGGAGGATTGACCTCCCATCTGATGGTGCCTGCACGGTTCTAGGTCTAATCCCATTTGGCAGAGCCACCAATCACATTTTTAGCTATCAGTAACGGTGGTATTCTGATCCCTACTGTAAGGGGGGGGGGGCAATCTTCCTAATGACTACCAATGTATGGGGCATGTTGCTCAATGTCTTCCAACAAATTTATTTTAGCAGAGGTTCTCTGAGACCTGAAGTTATTTTAAGGGTTCTTCTGGGGTAAAGAGGCTGAGAAAGGCAGGCGCAGAGCGTATGAGTTCATGGGCAAAAATAACATATAAGCAGCTTTTCCATAACCTGACGGGGACATTTCTGTCATCATAGGCATGTTACTGGGTCCACAACCAAGAAAATTGATAACCCCCTATGGAAAGACTATGTAAAAAGGTCTTAAGAATTTCCCTCTCTGGCTCACATGTCTACTAACTTTGTATGTCTCACAGTGCTATGAATACAGGTCCTCTTCTCCGGATATTTTCTCCACCTGTGCTCTCAGAATGATGGGAGAACCCTCCACTTCTATGATGCAACTGGATTCCAGAACCCCACCCTAGAAGATTTCACAAGAATGCTAGTTACAGAGTGCAGAAAACATAGCTCCACAGGCAACAACATTACAGTGAACGATGCTAAACAGCACAGGCTTATCTAAAGAGAACCAGTCACTGAATTCATAATAATCGGTATATCCGCTCGAAAATGGTCATAAAATTCCTGCCTTACTGTTCAGAGATTATTTGATTTTCATATTATAAAAAAAGGCCACTGCCCCAGTCTATAACTGGCCTTCACAGCAAGGAGTGAAGGCTCAGATACAATTTATACTGGCTGGTTCTCGTCTACAGTGGAAAGAGCAGTGTGGAAAAGTGCAGTAATACAATCAACCAACCAGGAAAACAAAGACATTTTTAAAATGGAAAAATGATAAAAACGTTAACTCCAAGGAGAACTACAATTTCAGGCTTTATTAGAAGCGGGAGACCTGGCTAGCCTTTCTGGGACCGGACCTCAAACTCTGGTGGTCAGCAGCCTTGTCAGGACCTTCACGCCGGAATGCTAGATGGTGTGTCTACATGACCACCTGTGTACAGGAATGCACAGAACTTTGTGTGTAATTGGACAGAGACAATCAGCTGATTTCAGGCAAAATCAGGCGCCAAACTCACGCGTTGTCCAATCACAGCGCAGGGCAGAACAGGGGCATGCACATGTGCGTCCTAAACCAGAAAGTTTGGCCATGACATAACAGTACCTCACCTGGCCTGCCCATGCCAGTTATCCGTA